>NW_023270158.1:492501-492799 GCF_011800145.1 Mirounga leonina | reverse complement strand
TTTTTTTTTTTTTTTTTTTTAATTTTTTTTTTATTCTTATGTTAATCCCCTTACATTACAACATTAGTTTTAGATGAAGTGTTCCATGATTCATTGTTTGTGCACAACACCCAGTGCTCCATGCAGAATGTGCCCTCCTAAATACCCACCACCAGGCTAACCCATCCTCCCACCCCCCTCCCCTCTAGAACCCTGTTTGTTTTTCAGAGTCCATCGTCTCTCATGGTTCGTCTACCCCTCCGATTTCCCCCGCTTCATTCTTCCCCTCCCGCTACCTTCTTCTTCTTCTTTTTTTTTT
>NW_023270158.1:380779-482501 GCF_011800145.1 Mirounga leonina | reverse complement strand
CTATTTTTATTGATTTTGAGAGGGGTTCTCTGTGCTTCCTGGATTTTGATGCCTGTTTCCTTCCCCAAATTAGGGAAGTTCTCTGCTATAATTTGCTCCATTATACCTTCTGCCCCCCTCTCTCTTTCTTCTTCTTCTGGGATCCCAATTATTCTAATGTTGTTTCGTCTTATGGTATCACTTATCTCTCGAATTCTGCCCTCATGATCCAGTAGTTGTTTATCTCTCTTTTTCTCAGCTTCTTTATTTTCCAGCATTTCATCTTCTATATTACTGATTCTCTCTTCTGCCTCATTTATTCTAGCAGTTAGCGCCCCCATTTTTGATTGCACCTCATTAATAGCCTTTTTGATTTCTACTTGGTTGGATTTTAGCTCTTTTACTTCTCCAGAAAGCGTTTCTCTAATAACTTCCATATTTTTTTCAAGCCCAGCTAGTATCTTTAAAGTGATGATTCTGAACTCTAGATCTGACATCGTACTAATGTCCGTATTGAGTAGGTCCCTGGCAGTCGGTACTGCCTCTTGTTCTTTTTGTTGAGGTGATTTTTTTCGTCTCGTCATTTTGTGCAGAGGAGAATAGATTAATGAGAGAACAAAATGCTAGCAGAGTAACCACGTCCCCAGAAAATATACTCTAAACAAATCAGAAAAGACCTGAAGCAGTGGGATAAGAAGGGGAAAGAGAGAAAAAAGAAAAAGAAAAAAAAAGAAAAAGATAAAGATAAAAACAACAACAAACAAAACAAAACAACAACAACAAAAGAAAAACCAGAATGTGATCAAATATGATCTATATGGTATATAGATCAGTGCCACACACTAGATTTGGGGTGTGTTTTGGTCTTTTAGAAGAAAGTGTCTCCCAAAATTTTAAAGAAAGAAAAACTTATATATGTACAAAAATAAGGGTTGATACGATGAAGGGATGGAAAATGACTGTAAAAATGGAAATTATAAAAAATTTTATAAAAGGAATTGATAAGAAGTTGTTTGAAAAAAGAAAGAGGATTTAAAAAAAGAAAAAAGAAAAAGAAAAAAAAAGGGAGAGGATGTGATCAGGCAGGGGAATAGAGAACACCATATACTAGAGATTTAGGGTATATTTTAATCTGTTAGAAGAAACTATCTCAAAATTTTAAAGAGAGAACAACTTATATATATAAGCCAAAAATATGGGTAACTACTATGAAGGGATAGAATATGACTCTAAAAATGAAAAATAAAAATGTTTTTTTTAAAAAAAAGGGGATTGATAAGATGTTGTTTGAAAAAGGGAAAAAGAAAAATTCAAAAAGAAAAAGACAAAAAGTTAAAAAAAAAATAACTTTAAAAGACTAAAGAATCATGGTAAAAAAGCCGTGAATTCTATGTGCAGTAGTCCCTTAGCGCTGGAGTTCTGCTGTTCTCATTGATCGGTAAACTTGGTCTTGGCTGGCTGTTCTCGCTGATCTTCTGGGGAGGGGCCTGTTGCCGTGGTTTCCAAATGTCTCTGCCGGAGGCGGAATAGCCCCGCCCTTGCCCCCTTCCGGCTAAGTAATCTGCTCGGGTTTGCTCTCCGGGGCTTTTGTTCCCTGCGAGGTTTCCGTACAGCTTTGGAGGCGGAGAGTGAAAATGGCGGCCTCCCAATCTCCGCCCCGGAGAAGCCGAGAACTCGGGGCCCCGCTCCTCAGTGAGCCCCAAGAGAAAAGCCATCAGTCACTCCCGTCTCCCCGGTCTCCGGCCGCACTCCGTGCTCACCCAGCCTGTGACCGCGCGTTTCTCTCTCTGGCACCCGACCCCGGGTTGGAGTCTCCAAACCCAGCAGATCCCTGCGGTGCACTCCGGCGCGGCTCCTCCCGGGGAGGAAGGTGAGTCTCCCCGGATCTGCCGCTTGTTGGGTCCCTGCTGGAGGAGCAGTGGCCCGACTGTGCCGCGGATCACGGTTTAGGGCCACCCCGAGCTGAGAGCCCGCGCCTGGGCTCCGCCTCTGCAGCCGGCTTCCCCGCTCCGATACCTGGGAGCTCTGCCACCCTCAGGCACCCCCGGTCTTTCTGTGACCCCGAGGGTCCTGAGACCACACTGTCCCGGAGGGTTCCACCCCCCGCTTAGCCACCCGAGTGACGTCCCTCGGCGGAGCAGACTTTTAAAAGTTCCGGTTTTGTGCTCCGTGGTTCTATCACTTGCCAGAAGCGGCCGACGGAGGCCCCTCCCCCGCCGTCTATCCTCCCGAATATCGCCTCGGATTCCCTTCTCCGCACGTCCTACCTTCCAGAAAGTGGTCGCTTTTCTGATGAGAGAGTTGTTGCTATTCCTTTCTTCGATCTCCTGTTGAGTTTGTAGGTGTTCAGAATGGTTTGATCCCTATCCAGCTGAATTCCTGAGAGGAGACGAAATCCAGGTCTCCTACTCCTCCGCCATCTTGCTCTGCCCCCATTCCAGAATGTTCTTAACCATATCCTATCACAGGTATTTATATTATTTTTATTATTGTTGTTGCTGTTATTGATTTTGTTTTGTGTTTACTTCTGTTGCAAAAATGGGGCTAAGAAGATTTTGTTTATGTTTACTGTGTGCCCATAGAAGTGATTCTCTAGGGTAATAGCAAGAAGTAGAATATCTGAGTTATAAGTTAGATTATCTTTAAAATTACTGAGTAGTGCCAAAGTTTTTCAAAGTACTGATTCCACTAGGAATCTATAAGATTTCCCCTCTCATGTGCATACCACTTGGTATTGTCAGACTTTAAAACATTTTGCCTATCTGGTTGTCTTGGCTTGAGTACCATAACAAAATACCACAGACTGGGTGGCTTAAACAACAAAACTATTTTCTCATGGTACTGGGGACTGGAAGTGCAAGATCATGTACCTACACGGTTGAGTTCTAATGAGGACTCTCTTCCTGGCTTGCAGAGGGCTACCTTCTCACTGTGTCCTCACATGGTGGGCTGGGGGTGGAGAGAGAGACTAAGAGAGAGAGAGAGAGCTCTCTGTGCATCTTCTTATAAGGACACTAATTTCATCAGATTAGGGTCTCATTTATGATCTCATTTAACCTTAATTACTTCCTTACTCCAAATATAATCACATTGGATGACGTCAACATATAAACTGTGGGGGGGTTACACAATTCAGTCCATAGCACTGTTAGAATCCAAAGACATGTCATTGTAGTTTTCTTTTAAATTTCTCTGAAATGTAATGAGATCAAGCATGTTTTTATAAATTTATCGGTCATTGAGGTTTCTTGCTTCTGTAAAGTTCTCTTGATCATTTTTCCTTGGTTTGCTTATCTTTATATGGACTTAAGTGGATTTTTATATCTTTATATGGACTTTTATAATTTCTTAGTGTATTTTGGATACTAATTCTTTGTTGGTCATATAATTTGCAAATATCTTCTCCCAGTTTGTGGTTTACTTTTTCAATTTCTTTATAGCATATTTTGATTACTAGAAGTTGTTAATTTTTTAAATGTAGTCACATTTATCAGTTGTTTCATTAATAGTCCATACTTTTATATGTAGTTTATAAAATTATTTTCTACCCCCAGCTTGTAAAGATAGTCTCCTATTTTTCTTTTAGAATTTTGAAAGTTTTGCTTTCCTCACTTAAGTTTCTAAATTACCTAGAACTGATCATGTGGATGATCTGTGATTAGGATCCAAAATTTTTTTTCTTTATAGATTAACTAATTGTCATACCACTATTTGTTGAGAAGCCCATCTATTCTCCAATGATTTGAAATGCTATCTTTGTATCTGTTCCTAGAAATTCCTGTTTTGTTGCTTTATTTGTTCTATCCCAGTGTAAATTCTTCACTGTCCTAATTATCTTACTTTTGGCTTTATTAAATAATGATATTCCCCCAAAGTAAATAAGCCAACCCTGTTTTTCTTCATGAATATATAGACAAGTTTAACTCTTTTCCATATAAACTTTTGAATTTTAAAAAATAAATCTGTTGGGATTTTCACTGAAGTCACATTGATTCTACAGACCAATTTGTAGAGAAGTTGTATATTTATATTGTTTTGATTTTCTTTTTTGTCTTTTCTAACCATAAACATTTGTGTAGGTGTCCTTTAGTGACTTTTAATAAGTTCCTAAAATTGTACATATATAGGTTTTGTACGGCTTTTATATTCAGACCTGTAATCTACATCAGGGAGGCCAAAAATTGTGCTGTTCAGTAGCACTCTGACTTAAAAAGGGAGGGGGGGGCGTACCTAGGTGGATAATGGTTGGGGTACCAACATACAAGATCTTCCCAATAAACTCTCAGTTATCCCATCCACTAGAAAAACAATGAAGGAACCCTAGAGAAAAAAAAATTCCATCCTGGTTTTATAATTAAATCACTGTGTCTTTAGGTTAGTTACTTTATGTGTTTGAATCTCAGTTTACTCATCTGAAAAATGAGAAGGCAAAAGATGATCCCCAAAATGTTTTAGTCCACATATGAATCTTATTAGGAGAAGTAAAGAGAAGAACTAACAAGGTCATGCAGCTTTCATGTATTATCATCTGACATAACTTTCTTGCAGTAACAAACAGCCCCTCATTTACAGTGGTTTATAGGAACATTTTTTTCCTGCTCACATTACAAGTCATTCGCTATGAGTGGGCTGTGGCTGCTATAGCTCCAGTCAGCTCTGCATCTTTTGAAACCGTATCCTGAAACTCACTCTGTGAAATGTCCCAAGGCACAACTCCCTAACTTAACAGTTTTTTACATGAATTTTCAGTAAAAATTAAAATGGTTTAAAAATTTTTTTAATAAAATTATTTTAGCTACAATGTACTTGTTCTATTTATTAAGGCAAGATGTGCTTATTCACGAACATTTTGAAGTCCATTAAAGAAGTAAGAAGATAATGCAAGTGACCCATAAATCCAATACCTAGATATAATTAATATTTATTTTTTGATATTTTTCCTTGTAGTTTTCACCTTTGTGTCAATGCATATATATAAATTTTAATAAAACCAGGATTATATTGTGCAAGTTATTCCTTAATCTTATAACAAAGCCTAAGATAGATTGTAATCATATATTTCGTTGTCATTTAATGGACATTGAAAACAGGAATTTAAATGGCTGCATAATATCTCAGAATATGAGTGGTCCATAATTTAGTTAAGCCTTTCTCCACTGTTAAAATGTTTCCTTTGTTCTGCTACTATAGGTAAGGCTGCAGTTAATGTTATTGTAAATAAATCAGAATATTGATCATTTATTACATCCTTATGAAAGATTTCTGGAAGAGTAATATGAATTCTGGTGTTAGGGCGAGTTATATCACATAACCCTAACATCACAATGTAATGGGGGATAAGTATACTTGCAGTTTAAGTCACATGACAATGAGTTATTTGGCTTTTGAGAGCAAACCCAGAGGCAGGTCATGTTCAGTTGACAAGGGGTGATGAGTTTAGTTGGAGGAGATAGATAGTTAAGTAATGTAGAAAAGAGGTCTTGCCATGAGTAGACATTTTTCCAAAGAAGACATACAGATAGCCAATAGACACATGAAAAGATGCTCAACATCACTCATCATCAGGGAAATACAAATCAAAACTACCATGAGATATCTCCTCACACCTGTCAGAATGGCTAAAATCAACCCAAGAAACAACAGGTGTCGGCAAGGAAGTGGAGAAAGGGGAACCCTCTTATACTGTTGGTGCAAATGCAAACTGGCACAGCCACTCTGGAAAACAGTATGGAGGTTCCTCAAGAAGTTAAAAATAGAACTACCTTATAATCCAGCAATTATACTACTAGGTATTTACCCAAAGAATATAAAAATGCTAATTCAAAGGGATACATGCACCCTGATGTTTATAGCAGCACTATCTACAATGGCCAAATTATAGAAACAGCCCAAGTGGATAAAGAAGATGTGGTATAGGGGCGCCACCTGGATGGCTCAATCAGTTAAGCATCTGACTCTTGATCTCAGCTCAGGTCTTAATTTCAGGATCATGAGTTCAAGCCCCGAGTTGGGCTCCATGCCCACTTAAAAAAAAGATGTGATATAGATAGATAGATAGAAGATAGATAGATAGATAGATAGATAGATAGATAGACAGACAATAGATAGATGATAGATAGATAGATAGATAGATAGATAGATAGATAGATAGATAGATGATAGATAGATAGATACAATGACATGGATGGAGCTAGAGAGTATTAAGCTAAGTGAAATAAGTCAGAGAAAGACAAATACCATATGATTTCATTCATATGTGGAATTTAAGAAGCAAAACAAATGATCATAGGGGAGAAAAAGAGAAAGGCAAACCAAGAAACAGACTCTTAACTCTAGAGAACAAACTGATGGCTACCAGAGGGGAGGTGGGTAGGGGAACGGGTTGAATAGGTGATGGGGATTAAGGAGTGCACTTGTGATGAGCACCAGGTGTTGTATGGAAGCATTGAATCATTAAATTGTACACCTGAAACTAATATTACACTATATGTTAACTTACTGTAATTTAAATAAAAACAAAAAGAAAAGAGGTCTTGCATTATGGAGTCCCATTTTATGCCAGGCACTGTTCTTGTTTCTTGAGTTCTCTTTTCTACTTTCCTGCTAGCATTAAGTCCTCCTCTTGCCTTAGCTTTTGCATTAATATTTATAACATCTGACCAGCCAGTCACATATGCTCAATGGGCACATGCTTATGACTTCTTTATCTTTCATACACACACAAACACGCTGTTCTGCAGCACTATCTTCCATCGGTTCCTAAACTCATCTCTTTTCACCTTAAGCCACAAGCTAAACTCAGCTGCTGAGGACAAGCTTAAAGGTTTCATTTTTTAGCTGGAGAAATATTCAACCTTTATAAAAGGAAAAATATCCTTACAGACTTCCAGTTTTAAGTTACATTCATTGGGGAGGAAAAATTTTCCTCTACCCTTCAAAATTCTTCTGGCTTGTCTAAAAATCACATTGACATGAGACCGATTAACAGGAGAAAATCAAATTTACAAAGCTATGGGAAATTTACATAAACTTGAGATTCCAAAGACAGACAAAATGAGGTACGTATGTCAGCTTGAACCAGAAATGGGCTTAGGCATCCAGGGCTTCAAAGGGAAGGAAGGCAATGCACAGGAAGAATGGAAAGAGTAAATGTTGGGTAAACAAATGTTTGCTAGGCTGTCCAGAAACAATGGAACACAGAGAGGAATTTCATCAAACAGGCCTTGCTAGGTTCCTCCCTGTCTACTGTACCTAGTTCATATCATAATGTAGTTATCAGTGGTGGTGGCTCTCTTCCTGGAGCAGGTGTTTTAGTAAAATTCTTTTACATAGTTATGGGGAATGTCAAGGTTTTTTCCTCAGTATTTTTGGGCCTTGTTTTAGCTCAAAATAATCTGCATATCAAAGTGACACATTTAGGGGCTACTCATTCTGAACTCTTACACATTATTTTTATCGTAATGTTATAAATATGCACGAACATAATATATGAATAAGTCTTGTGTTAAGTGCTCTGTAAAAGCCAGGATTTCTTGTAAGGCCTTCAGTGGCTAAGCTTGTTCTATATGCACAAAAATCTTATGTTGTAAAAACTATTATCCTGTTAGAGAACAAAAATCCCACTGTGTAAATTTGAAGATTTAATTGGCTTTATTAAGTGATTTATGAATTGGGCAGCATCCCATCTAACAAGTAGAGGGGAGCTCAAGGAGTTGTATGAAATGGAAGGTTTTTATGGGAAGGAGGGTCGGGCAAGGAAGTTAGTAGCCAAAGAAAAGAAAGGATTGTTCCAGGCATGGTCACCTTCCATTAGGGGAAGGGCAGGGGGTCTTATTGGGGCAATTACTTCATCTTCCTTTGGAGGATGGAAAGGGTCCATGTGACAGATGACCACACTGGTGCTGACCAGAAAAGTCCTGACTGACCAGTTAAAACTACATTCCTGAGGAAAGTTGAAACTGCAATTAGGTTCGGTATTAAGGTCCAGTTTGGTGACATGGACTAGCATAAGTGACTCCATTTTGGGCCTGTGTGGTTTGTTTGTTCGTTTTTTGACAATCCCTATTTTATAGGAGCCAGTTTTCAAACATAGGCATGATCATTTCAGATCCATGACCTTAACCAGCATTCTCCTCATAAATGTTTATTTCTTAAAGATAATAAGGAAACATTTTAAAATTGCATATGAACAAGGTAATAAAACCAATAAAATTAAAACAACTCATATATATATGCATGTATATGGTGTGTGTGTGTGTGTGTGTGTGTGTGTACAGAGAGAGAGAGAGAATACAGAGAGGAGGAAGAGAGTGTTGTGGTAGCATGCCATTTCCATATACCAATTTCTGTATTAGTCCGTTTTGCTTGCAGTTACAAATAATCGCCCCAAACCTAATGGCTGACAATCATAAACATTTATTTCTCACTCGTGTTGCATGTTGGAACAAGTAAACTGTGGCTCAGGTGTATGGATTGTGGCTTTGCTCAGCTCTGATGGGCTCTGCCTTGCTTTGCTTTGCCTTCTTGTTCTAGCACACAGACTTTAGGAACACTTAAGGTAGGATCTGCCCAATTTTTAGCAGAGAGGAAGAGCAAGAGGCTCAGCCAAACCACACAACCATATTTAAAGCTTTTGTTTGAACTTTGTCGACATCACGGTACCTCCTATTTCACTGGCCAAGGTAAGTTATGTGGCCAAGTCCGGAATCCTTGGGGCAGAAGGGTCCTCTTACAAAGAAGTGAGGGAATGAACAGCTGTGAAGAGTAAGAGAATAGATCACATCTTCCTTATGTGTTTCAAGGTTGCGGGGCCAAACCTGTTATCAGGCCCCCATGGCTCTTATGGTGTTACCACAGTCCATGCTTATTGATCAAGAGAGATAACTCCCACAGGAAAGGCTTCCCTGGCATAAGCATGTGTGCATTGCTTTTATCCTTCCATTTAATTGCAAAGATCTGTGCATTACCAGCATGCTGATTTGAAAGAATATTAAAGGACTAAGATATATTTTTTAAAAACTATTCACTTTCTTGCTTCTGTATTAGCACAACTCATTCTGTGCAGGTTCCAGCTAGGGGTACTCTTCAAACCAAAGAGTTTTTAGGATGCATTCCGAGAACCATATACTTTTACATCCTTTTTTGTTACCTTAATTACTTTCCTATTTGCACTCCAAATGCTACTTTATTGAAATCCAATTCAAATTCGGGTTATGGTCTCTGAATAAGAAGGCAGTGTTAACCTGTGCTTATTGTTACAAATGGCCCTTGGAGAAATCTAAAGCTTTTGTTGTGCTACCTAAAAAAAAAAAAAAAAAAAAAGTGAATGTTCCTTTTGATCCAGACAGAGGACAGTTGGGCTAAAATGCCGATGGCAGTAGGAAGCCAACATTCTTAAGAATATGATTTATATAAAACTCATTTATTTCAGCATTACATCACCAGCATTGGATCAATTTGATGTTAATGTTTAATTCAGTATGTCTATTTTGCTAGGCAAACTAGAAGTCCTGCTGTTCACTTTTTGGTTAATTCAGCTTTCTACAAATGTATTTTCCTTTTATTGGAGCCTCTAAGGTACTTGACCTCAATCTGTGCTCCCCGCGCCCCATTTCTTTTTATTGCATGGGTCATTTGTTCCAAGGGAACATGTGACAACCTTCTAAAAGAGGTTTTTTTTTATTTTATTGTGTCTCTGGCTGTTCTTTCTCAACTTCGGAGCTTTGACCTCAGTATATATGAACATTCAGGAACTCCACATTACTAAATTAGAAAGGCTGAATTAACAGTGAAGTATGGCTTAGATGGTGCAAATGGAACTCTAAAGGTTCATTGTAGGTGCTCATGTCTGGCCAGATAGTGGGACAGAAGGTAATGAGTTCAGGACATGCTACCTCAAAATAGGGCACCTTGGCAGATGGAATGTTTTAAGCTGAAGTAGTTTGAGAAATGGCAGATGCTGGAAGTACTCTGACTTTCCCCTGAAGCAGGTCATAAGATCTTCCTGAGAGGCTGAGGTACCTTCCCTATACCTGGAAGAAAGGAACATCCTGATCTCTGCAGAGGGAGGGGTGCTAAGGGGAATTTGAATGAAGAGGACTTGCTAGCTTCCCCCCTTAGCTCATGACCTTTCTTCCTTTCATGTTTTTTCCGTGACTTTCCACTCTTCATCAAACCTAGTATAAAAACACTCAGGTTTAACCATTTCTTCAGATTTTCATTGCCTTATAAAGGCTCCTATGCCACATAAAGATTATATTAAATAAATGTGTATGCTTTTCTCTTGTTAATCTGTCTTTTGTTACAGACACCCAGCTGAGAACCTAAGATGGGTAGAGGATATTTTTCCTCCCCTACAAAGTATATGTGTCTCTGGTCATGTCCGATCTTTAATAAACAGGAAATTTATTGAATTTTATATCTTATTTGATTTATAAGTTAATAGGGGGAAATTAGGCTGGTACCTCTATAGCAGGAAAAATGGTAACATCCTATAATATACTGTATAATTGCTACTCAAATTTCATCTACAAATCAACAGCAACATAACCTCAGTGGTTGGTAAAAATGCAAAGTCTCAGGATTGATTCTTGACCCACTGGATCAGAATCTGAATTTTTTACAAGGTCCCCAGGGATTTGTAGAACATTCAAGTTTGAGAAGAGCATAACAGAGGATTGGACATATCATTTCATCAGATACAGACTACAGATAGACCAAGGCTGAATTGTGAAGATGGAGATATTTGTTCTTTTGGTACAGATTGCTTTTGGTACCCTACCAAACTCCTCTTCCAGCACTGTCCCTCCCTTTGGTTCTATCCCAGTTTCACCTCCACCTATTCTACCTTCCAGCTTCCAAAGCCTTCCAGCTGCTTCACCTGGCAAAGGTCTCCCAAAAGCCCTCATCAAGACCAGATCTCCATCTGAGCTGAACATTGGAATCCTGTTAAAGCTTGAAAAGATTGATACCAGAGCCTCACCCTCAGAGATTCTGATTTAATTTATCTGGTGGAAATTCCAATGTGCAGCTAAGGTTGAAAACCAGCCCACTTGTCCTCCTCTTCAATTCTCTTAGGAGACACTTGGATTGATTTTCTCTGATCCACCAGTTAACACTGAAAGATTTATAGATGTTAATGATTTCCTTGATAAATACAAAGAGTATTTGCATTTTGACTGGAGATTACCTCAGCCAAGAGACTAATCTCTAGTGGTTTTGGATTTCATACTCCTCAGGGAGCTACTCTAATCCTACAAGAGTAGCTCCCATCTTATACTGAGGTTGGGGGATTGCTGAAGACATTCAGAGGGCAACTTGATATCTTCCCAATGGGGTAAAGAGTAGCTATTGCTTTTAAGATAAGGAAGTAGAGTCTGCTCTTTTGGGCCCAAGAATGAGGAGTTCCTGACTCCTTGGTATATTCTGGCTGACTGGGTGGAAAACATCCATATTGCTCCCCTTTTCCTAGAATGGTTAAGAAGATGAAAGAAATCCAAACCTTTAGGAATGATCGGACTTCGGTGATGTTTGTCATCTCTCTGCATGGCTCATGAATTGGAAAAAAAAGTGTGGAAGGGCCTCCTCTTCCTAGGGGAAATCCAATACTGTTCTCCTACCATGGAGGAACCAAAAAATAATCTCAAAACGTCTTCTACTTTGTCTCTACTCTTCAGTGGACAATCTGTTTATTGCCTAACCAGCACCAATCCCATACTTCTTCCTTCCTAACAGGACCCAGTCATATCCTATTATGGGGCAGCCATGCTTTCTAGGTGGAATTATTCTCCCTTCCAGCTCTAATAGCAGTTCCTAATTGGCCTAAACAAAACACTTGTCCTAGTAATTGGTTCAGGGATAAATTGTAACCTATCTCTAAGGCAATCAGTGCAAAAGAGTTTCCTGGCCAGTTAGCTAGTGTTATGGGCTGAATGTCTGTGTCAACCACCCTCCCCCCAAAAAATCCATATGTTGAAGCCCCAACTCACAAAGTGATAGTATTTGGAGGTGGAGCCTTTGTGAGGGAATTAGGTTTAAAGTAGGTCATGAAGGTGATGCCCTCATGGTGGGATTAGTGGCCTTATAACTAAAGGAAGAGATATGAGAGCTCTCTTTTTCTATACATACACACCAAAGAAAGGCAATGTGAGCACACAGTGAGAAGGTGGCCATCTGCAATCCAGGAAATGGACTCTCACCAGACACCAAATCTGTTGGCACCTTAATCTTGGATATTCCAGCCTTCAGAACTGTGAGAAATAAATGTCTGCTGTTTTAAACACCCCCCCCTCCACTCTGTGGTATTTTGTTATAGCAGCCCAGGCTAAGACATCTAGCAATTTGTTAATATGTGCATTGGGGGGTGGCACATACCTAAGTTGATCCAACCAAGGCAAAGGCAGGACGCTGTCTGATAGTTGAGGGAAAGAAAGCTTTATCTCCTGGGCTGAACCTGAAGAGAAATCATATAGCCCCAGGTGCTTCTTAGAACCGTAGAACCACCAGTTATGACACCATGGATGGCAGCATGGAGAGACAAAAAGAATCCGGCCATTGAACTTTCCATTTGCATGACATTATCGCTGGTCTTAAGTGAACTGCTTTGAGTCAGGATTTCTGTTACTCTAAAACTGAAAATATCTGATACATGTGTTGGTCTGGACTAAATGCCCCCAACTCTTACAATGACGTGATTGTCTGCCTCTTTGTGCCCCTGTGATGAGTAGAACACTGCTTTACTAAGCACAAGGCTTAGAGCACTGGTTCTTAAACTTAATCTGCACATTGGAATCACCCAGGAGTTTCAAAAGATAATTGATGCCTGTGTCTCATCTCCCAGAGATTGTGATTTAATTGTTTTGTGTGTGATTGGGGTTTTGTGTTTCTATCTTATTTGCTTAATTTTGGTGATGAGAGGGCAGGCGGCAACTGGAAGGAGAAAGTGAGAGACTTCAATGTAAAAAATAGGTATGCAAATTTCTAAAGTTTAAATTTCAATGTTACCATGTCCAGGATGCTTCTTCTCCTAGCCATGGCCCCTTAGACTCTGGGATAAGAGAAAGAAGAAATCCCAGCTTATAGATTCTTGAAGGGATTTCATTGATCTTGTGACAATCAGGAAACCAAATTAGTGAATGATACAATTCCCTGAGTTAATTTCCAAGAAGCAAATGTTCACAAAGGTTCTATAGGTCCCAATATGACAATATCTTCCCCAATCTCTTCTCTGTTCTCCATCTCTTTCCAATCACCATGACAACCCACACAGGCATTAGCCAAGAAACCTGAAAGGGACACTTTTGGTGTTCAACCTCATCTCCTTTCTTAGGCATTTCATAGTATGATTCATATTCCAGAATTTCCTGCGATAGATGAATTCAAGATTTTCAAGATCTAAAATTATACAGGTCAGATTGTGGGGAAGGCCATATCCCTATTAGAGAGCAATTGAGGATATAGCAGAGGTATGCCAAAACAAATACAAGCAGCAGTAAAAGGAAGAAAAGGAAAATTTATAAGAAAACATAGGACCACTTAACTTTGGGGAAGGGATGTCAGAGGCCTAATTCAGATCTCAAGAAAAGGAAAAAGAGCCAAGAGTTCTCTGCCTAAATTCACAATAATTTTGCTTTCATACTAGACTTCTATATGATTAACATAACATTCCTTTATCACGAGGCCTCAGCAAACTTAACTCGCTAATATTCTTCAACATTTAGTTATAAGGAAGTGTGTCTAGGCTTGCACCTAGTAACTTCCTCTCCACAGCAGCTACATGATGTATCAATCAGCTACTGCTGCTTAACAAACAATTCCGAAGTTCATTGGCATACAACAATAAACATGTATTAACACTCTGAGAATTAACAGGTCTGAGAATTGGCTCAAATGGCTCTGCTTCAGATTTGAGTCTGTGGTTTAGTTGCAGTAGCTCTGCTCCACAGTCCTTTCATTCTTGTGCTGTGAGGGATGGGTTCTTTTAGTGACAATGAGAGAAATACTAGAAGGAAAAGCAAAAACATGATTTCTATTATTGCCAGGGCTTAGAACAGGTACACTATTACTTTCTCCCATGTTCCATTGACTGAAGCAAGTCACATGGCCAAGTCCTCATCGATGGAGCAGGAAAATATAGTCCACCCAGTGGTATGGAATTCAGAGTCACTTGACAGAGTATGAATTCAAGGAGAAGCAAAGTATGGGAATCATAATGTAGTCTATCACACATGATAGAGTCCAGACTCTAAAGCAGAGGTTGGCAAAGTTTCTCTGTAAAGAGATAGATGGTGAATATTTTAGGCTCAGTGGGCCATATGGTCTCTGTCTCAACTACTCATCTCTGCCATTTGCCATTTTAGTGTAAAAACAGCCATGGATGATATATTCATGAATGAGCATGGCTGTATTCCAATAAAACTTAATTTATCACCACTGAAATTTGAATTTCCTATAATTTTCATGTGTCACAAAACATGATTCTTTTGATTTCTTCCAACAATTAAAAAACATCAAAACCATTGTTAGTTCACAGGCTATATAAAAACAAGGGGCAGGCTGGATTTGGCCCACGAGCCATCGTTTGCCCACCCCTGCCCCTCACTTGTCTGGGGCCTCCCAAGCCTCACCTGCCATCTATCACTCCAGGCCCACTAAAACATAGTTTCCCAAATAACCCAGCTGTTTAGTGATGTCTTCCCTTGCATTTGTTCCTGACTGCCCCCTGAATTCCCTTCTCTTCTCCCTTGCCTGTTCAGCAAACCTCTAGTCCTCCTTCCACTCCACTGAGTGTTTTCACATCTGCAATGCCTTCCCAGATTCCCTAGGACTAAGGTAATTCATTCTCTATGCCTTCGTTGCATTACGCACACCTGTTAGTCTGGGTAGATTAGCTGCGGGGGTACACAGCACTAAAATGTGTATGGCTCAGTACAGTAAATATTGATTTCTCACACGTATAATGGGGCTGTGGAATCAGCTGAGTATTTGTGCTCTACTCATTCAGTCATTCAAGGACTCACTCTCCTGTCTTGTGGCTCAGTCTTCCAGGAGATCCTACAAATCTCTGTTCTGCAGTCAAATGAAGAAAAAGAGCAAGGACTGTGAGAGAGAGGCTTTATGGGCCAGGCTTGGAGTACATTCTTTCATTGGTGAGAACCCCATCCTTCGGCCACATGTAACAACAAAGGGAGCTAGAAATGAAGTTGAATGAATGAATGAATGAGTTGTGAGTATAGGACAACTTCGTTCATGTAGAACTGTGCACACTTTGCTCTTAGTAGATGACTGAAACATTAATATCAACTGAATTTGTTAACAAGCAAACAGGACTGAGTTATAACCAGGTGAATTAAATTTCATGGTCCCTTTTCCCTTTGTGTTTTGAGAGATGCTGTATATAGGTCTTTTGAAAATGTGTCTTCTCTATGTCAAGTTCCTTTCACCAGGTAAAAACAGGATGATTTTACTCAGGCCTGCCTTAGCTTTGCCCCTCCTCTGACAGTGTGTTTGTTCATATTGGGGACCACAAAGGACTTACAGGTGCAGCATTTTTGCTGGGCGGCTTTCAACCCACCCCTTCCCCACCTCCCAGGCCCCCACCCCCCACTCTCCTGCCCTGCGTGTGGCCTTGCCTCTCCAGTCTATCTGAACTTGCTCTTGGCTGAAATGGAATTTAATGACATTTGCTGGTTGCCTGCTTGTCTCACACAGCTCCAAGATGTGTCCCTTTGTCCCTTTGTCGGCACACTGGTTCATACAACAGCTGCTGTTTTCAGCCATCCCTACTGAGAGAAAACAGCAGTGTTTCCTGTTGATATAGCTCCTTTGCTCTGAATCAAAGGTAACATGTTAAGGCTGTGGAATCCTTTTTAATGCTGTCTCTGGGGACTCTTGGGGTTTTGTTTGTTTGTTTGTTTGTTTTTGGTCACACATATACGTACCAGGATTAAATCCAGCATGAGCCTTACGGGTGCATTCTGGGGGGGGGGGTTACTGAGCACAAAAGGCAGAAAAGGGGAAAAACATGATGGGTTCTCCTCTGCTTCTGTGAGGATTCCAATGCCCGCCTCCCAGATCACCCAGCCCCAGGGCCCACTGAACAGCCAGCAGCTGAGACTTTGGTGCCTTTCTTTACCTGTGAAATGACATGGAAAATTCCAGAAAGGGTGCCATCTCCCTTGCTAGCTTTTGCTCTTCTGTTTGATCAAGTCTCTCTCCATCTCTCGGCTCCCGAACAGTCCGTTCTGGGCTACGGCCCTCTCCACAGCCCTGTGCCGCTGAGACTTCACAGGGGATGCTGCTCACGCCACCGAGCTGAGTATCTTTCTGTGGCTCAAGTGACTGACCCACAAGAACGCTCTTCGTGTTCCCACATGGAGTGCTGATCTGTAGTCATAATATGAAGCTGACCGTTTTTGAAGGCTGTGTGCCAGCCCTTGTGCGAAGTGCGCTGCGCATGTTAGATCATTCAGGCTCCGCACTCGTGCCCGGCAGTTGGCACTATTTCCTCCCATTTTACAAATGAGGGAACTGAGACCTGGACAGGACACCTCGATCAAGGCCACACAGCTGCGAAGGGCAGAGTGGGGACTTGAAGCCTGATCTGTAGGACACCAGAATCTCTGATCCCAAATTCTATGCTGCTATCGGACTAGATAGAACAGATGCAAAGAATCTAAAAGAATTTCTGGAATCTTAACACTGGAGCGTGATCCACAGACTGCCTCTGGGATCACCTGGGAGCTGATACTAGAAATGCAGAATCTCAAAAAATCCAAACATGCGTTTTAGCAAAATCAATGTGATTTGTAGGCGTATTAAAGTTTGAGAATTTCTGATCTAAAAATGCCTTCTCAGGGCACCTGGGTGGCTCAGTCGGTTTAGTGTCCGACTTAGGTTCAGGTCATGATCTTGGGGTCCTCAGATGGAGCCCATAGTCGGGCTCTGTGCTCAGCGGGGAGTCTGCTTGGGATTCTCTCTCTCCTTCTTCCTCTGCCCCTCCCCTGCTCATTCTCTCTCTCTCTCAAATAAATCCTTTAAAAAATAAATAATAAATAAAACCGCCTTCTCCATTTTTTTTTTAAGATTTTATTTACTTGAGAGACAGTGAGGGAGAGAGTGAGAGCAAGAGCACAGAGGGAGAGGGAGAGGCAGACTCCCTGCTGAGCAGGGCTCGATCCCAGAACCCCGGGGATCATGACCTGAGCTGAAGGCAGATGCTCAATGGACTGAGCCACCCAGGCGCCCGATGCCTTCTCCTTTTATGGAAGAATAAGCAGGTCAAATGATGAGCCTTGGTTCCGTCACTTGGTGCAGATGCAGGATTGAACTCCAGATCACCACAGCAATGGGGCAGCGAATGCATTCCACGGAGACAGAGAAGTGAGACAAGAGAGGTGGTGGTGTCTTAAACTGGGTTTCTGAGAAACAGCCTCTCAGATTTGAGTACAGGGAGGTTGTTAGGGTGTGAACTAAAAAAGAGTATCTCTAAAAGGAGGTGGGATGATACAGGATTGAGCAGAGGGAGAATGTGAACCTCAGTGTAGTTCCAATAGAGGACTCAGCAGACAACATGGGGAGTCGGGATGGCCCGTCAGTTTTGTCTGAAATTGAGGCAAGGGGCCAGACCTTTGTAGATCCCACCATTGACCTGTCATCAAATGATAATCGCCTCTGGTTGAGGGTGATTTCCCAGGAGAGGACAGCTGTGAGCCCTCAGCAGCCAACGGGGGGCGGAGGGACAATACCTAGATCCTGAGGGGAGAGGGTCAAGGCACCGTGCTGCAGTTTTCACTACAGAGGAGAAGCTGTAGAAAGGTTTCTAAGCTTTATGCCAGGAACAACGGGAAGTCATTCAGAATGACATCATCAAATTTGCATTTGCTAACAATCCTTTTGGCTCCTGGGCGGCAATGGATCAGAAGGAATAAGAGTCAAAGAAAGGAAATCCATTAGAGAAGAGTGGTAGCTCAGACATAAGAGGCAAGATTCAAGAGAAGTGGGCAAATTCCAGGCACTTTAGCCTTAGAATGTGCAAGCCCGTGTGATTAATTTGCTGTTGAAATGCAGAGAAGGAAGTATCCAGATGGACCATGGGCTTTTGGAAGGGTTAACAGGGAGGATAAAGGTGGATATCTGGATACGGGATCACTGAAGGAGAAAATTTGCAAGAAAAGATTAAAGTCTTCTTTGATAATTTAACAGCACTCAAATCTGCCACAAGATTTTAAGGTCATCTTTGACTTACCTGTTGTTTAGAATCATCATCCCCAGAAACTGCCGTTCCTCCAGCATACACAGCAGATACGTGGTGACTGTTCTCCAAACAAGTCTTCAAGAAAATGTAAAGTTTCTGCATTTTTTGTTTTGCCCATTGTATTTTTTAACAGATTTATTTATTTATTTTAGAGAGAGCGTGCGCAGGTGTGCATGAGTGGGGGGAGGGGCAAAGGGAGAGGAAGAGAAATCCTCCAGCGGACTGCCAGCTGAGCGCAGAGCCCAAGGCGGGGCTCCATTCCTAGACCCTGAGATCTGACCTGAGCCAAAATCAAGAGTCGGATGCTCAATGGACTGAGCCACCCAGGCGCCCCTTGCCCATTGTATCTTATTTAAACATACAATGCAGAAGCCTTTGGTGAAATAGTTTTCAAATATCATTTTGTTGAGCATAAAAAATAATTCAAAAGGACAATCAAAAGGAAATCAGTTTGACATCAGCGTTTTGGGCTATTTGTTACTGCAGCATACCTGAGGCCCAAAGAAAATAGTGTGTGTGAGTGTGTGAGTGATTTAATCTTTTAACTGTTTCAAGCCTTCACTACTGCCTCTCCATTTTTGTAATTACCCTGGTTGCCAGAGCCGGGCACTCTTATTAATCAATCAACAAATTGATGCCATTATGCATCCAGCCTGGCATATTTCAAATACAGTTGAGTGCCTGTGTTGTGGGGTGCTGAGGAGACAGAGATGAATGGGACCCAGGAGCTCACAGCATTGGAGGCAATAAAAATAAATATTTTTCTGTTATCAATTACAATTAAACTTAATGAGTACAAAAATAAATTAATTATCCCTAATACTAAGTGAACTTTTTTCAGATTTTAATATCTGTGAAATCAATATACATTTTAAAAATAATGTTAGAAGAGAGAGAAAATGCTGACTGTGTTGTTATTGCCTGAATATTTGAATGTGGACAAGTATTAAAGGACCTTATTTATCTAATTGCCACTTCCATTGAGATGTTTGCTTTGCAACTAATTTTAAAAGGAGATTTGCTTTGAAAGTGCTACACATAGTTGAATTTTAACTTACATTTACATCCTTGTCTTTTAAATAAATGTTTTCCTTTAGAATGGTTTTACATTTAAAGAAAAGTTGGAATATAATACAGAGAGTTCCATATACCCCGGTTTCCACTTTTATTAGCATCTTACATTGGTTTAATACATTTGTCACAATTAACGGACCAATACTGACACATTATTACTAACTAAAGTCCATATCAAATTTCCTTAGTTTTTCCCTAATGTCCTTTTTCTTTTCCAGAAACTCATCCAGGATACCACATTATATTTATTTGTCCTGTCTCCTTAGACTCTTCTTGGCTGTGACAATTTCTCAGAATTTCCTTGCTCTTGATGATCTTGACAATATTGAGGAGAATTTGTCAGCTCTTTTGTAGACTGTCCCTCTATTGGACTTAGTCTGATGTTTGTCTCATTTATAGATGAGGGTTATGAGTTTTGAGGAGGAAGGCCACAGAGGTAAATAAAGTGCCCTTCTAATCACATCATAGATGTTATTGTGAACCTTAAAAATAAAACTGCCAGTTATTTTACCAGCAAAAAATGGGTTTATTTCTTAAAAGTTTTAAATACGCTTTAAAAAACCTCCACTCTTTGCAGTTACATTTCTTCAAAAATAAAGGAATTATACCCAAAAAAAAGTGGGTTTATTCAGGAATAGCAGAGAATTGCAATCCAGGACAAGGAGGCTACAGTAAAACCGTAAAAAAGTCCAACACACAAAGGGGAAGTGGGGAGGGGCTGTTCGAGGGGCTGTTCTGAACAAGAGTCTATTGAAGAAAAGCGAGTGTTGAGGGTGATGATAGTTTCTCATTAGCTAAGTTGCAGGAGTAGTCAGTGTCTAATAGGAGATACAGTGTACATCTTTCCCTTTTGGGGGCTGTAATTGGTGATTCTTTCCTCTTGAGATTCTTCTGTTAGGTCTGTAATTGACAATTCCTCCTGTAATTGACATTGAGTGTACATACCAACCTACCCTTCTAGCATCCCCGAGTTCCCCTCAGTGAGGTTTCCCCTTATTAATTTTCACACACTCAAAGTGACTTAACATGATGAGCTTAACCTTGATCACTTGATTGAGGTAGTGTTTGTCCAGGATCTCCACCATAAAGTTACTCTTTTTTCTCCCTTTTCATATTGTACTTTTTGGAAGGAAGTCACTGTGCATAGCCTACACATAAGTGGAGAGTAACACTCTACCTCATCGAGGGCAGAGTATCTACCTGAATTATTTGAGATTCTTCTGCATGGGAGATTTACTGCTTTTCCTCTGGTTAGTTATTCAATCATTTATTTATATCAATATGGACTTGTGGATATTTATTCTATGCTTTGAATTATAATCCTATATAACTTCATTTTGTCGGTGAAAAACTGTTCTAGCTTTATCCATTGGGAACTCTTTCAGTTGAGTCTTGCATCCCTTGGCATACCCCCATCATTGTGGGGGTCTTTTTAGCACTTCCATTTCTGGCACTACAAGGTGCTCCAGACTTGTGTATTTCCTGCCCCAGCCCTAGAGTCAACTCTTTGTCCAAAGAGCCCTGGTTCTTTTTATCGGAGGATGGTTTTATTGTAGAATGCCCAAGATTTCGGCAGTATAGGTATCTTAATGGTCTTTTAAACTGGCTTTTTAAAATATCCCATTTCTGTGTTGCACTGGAAAGAGATGTCATTGTGCAAATATAAGATTTCCTGTGAAATACCAGGACACGCCATCAAAGGCAGTGGAAATAAGAAATCTCAGAAAAGACCACAGGATTCTGAAAGCCAGGAGTGGTTGGTGTAGCTCATACACATGTGACAAGGAACTATCACCTGGGCACCAAACAGCTATAAGTCTAAAGCTTCTGGCTGACTTTCAAAGGAAGCCGAATCTCTTCAAGCAGATATGTGGTTTGATTAAAAAAAAAAAAAAAAAAAAAAAAAAGGAAACAGGGTTTAACCAAGTAAGAAATGCAGGCACAGTGGTGGTGCTCTTAGTCCACCAAACAGACTCTCATCCTAAAGCTGGTGGAAAGGTCAAGTCCCGCAGCTGAGATTTTGAAAAGCAGCCCATCGCTGTGTGCTGAAACGAGCCCCAGGAATTTTTAGACTCTGCAGTGTGAAGAAGGTTTAGATGCAACCTTGTGATAGTGAGGAGAAAATGGTATATAAATATATGAATGCATGTTTTCTTGTTTTAGGTACATTAAATATAGTTTGTTTTATCCTTGGGGGCACCTGGGTGACTCAGTCAGTTAAGCGTCTGCCTTCGGCTCAGGTCATGATCCCAGGGTCCTGGGATCAAGCCCCGCATCGGGCTCCCTGCTTGGCGGGAAGCCTGCTTCTCCCTCTCCCTCTGCCTGCTGCTCCCCCTGCTTGTGCTCTCTCTCTCTCTCTCTGTCAAATAAATAAATAAAAATCTTTAAAAATTAAAAAATATAGTTTGTTTTATCCTTAAAATATCTATAATTAAATTGATGGTTTTTAGTCGATAGAAATTTAGAATCAGAAATAATTCCCTCAGGCCATTCATCCTTGAACAATGGAAAACTCCAGAAGGCTCAAGGCCCTTTCCTGGCCTCACACTTGAGCCAATAAATAAAATTTAGTTTTTCTTAGAGCCGTTTCGTGAAGTCCTTGTGAAATCGCCAGCTTCTCCTTCTCCCCACCTCCCTCTCGTGTTCTCCAGTCTGTGAAAATCTTTTTGAATGTCAGGTATGCTTCTCAGCATTACTCTAGTTTCTGGCTTTGTAAAAAGATGAAAAGGTCCTTTTACTCTCTATTCCCTGCAACTGTCTTAATGGTTGAGGGATATCTGAAACTTAAGATTTGAAAAACTGCCTTTTTTTTTTTTCAATTTCTCTTATACTTATTGATCTATTTAAGTATTTTACTTCTTTCTGGATCATTTTCTTAAAAACTATGTAGTCCTAGAAATTTTTCCATTCTATCCAAATTTTCAAAAGTATTAGCTTAGAAATATGTAGAGTATTTGTATAATTCTTTTCTATTTCCTCTTATATGTGATGCTCCTATTTTATTCCTAAGTATGTTTGCTGAGTTTCATCTTTTTTTTCTTAATTAGACTAGGTAATGGTTCAGCTATTTTTTTCTCATTTTTTCCTGTATTTTCATTTATTAATGTCTTCGTATATTTATTAATGAATTTCTTCTGTTTCCTTTGGTTTATATTTATTATTTACTTCTGGAATTGACCTCTAAATTCATTTATTTTATTTTTGCTTGTCTAGTAAACGACTTGCAGTCTGGAAGCCATATTGGTCATATCCTATATGCATAACCAACATTATCATTATTTTTAGATGTTCTGCACTTGCTGATTTTACTGTTTAGTTATTTTGACATAGTAGTTTTAAATCTTTAAGTTACGGAAGTTTTTGTTTCTAGTTTTATTCTTTATTTTTAGTTTTATTTCATACCCATTATCTTTAGAACCAAACCATCTCCCCATTCATAGGATTTCATCTACTAATGCAAAGGGCATGGTGTACCTGCTACCATGGACTTTTGGTTTAACAGATGAGCGTGTGTGTGTGAGTGTGTGTGTGTGTGTGTGTAAATATTTTAAGGATAGAAGAAACTATTGTTTTTGTTTTTTATTTTTTATTTTATATAATTTTATTTAATTAATATACAGTGTTGTATTAGTTTCAGGTGTACAATATAATGATTCAACAATTCTATACATTTCTCAGTGCTCATTGAGATAAATGTGCTCTTGATCCCCTTCCCGTTTCACCCCTCCCCTACCCACCTCCCCTCTGGCAACCACCACTTCATTCTCTGTATGTAAGAGTCTGGTTTTTTGTCTCTCTTTTTCTTTGTTTGTTCATTTGTTTTGCTTCTTAAGTTCCACATATGAGTGAAATCATATAGTATTTGTCTTTCTGTGACTGACTTATTTCACTTAGCATAATATCCTCTAGGTCCATCCATGTTGTTGCAAACGGCAAGATTTCATCCTTTTTTATGGCTGAGTAATATTCAATCATATATATAAACACACACACACACACACACACACACCACATCTTCTTTATCCATTCATCTATTGAGGGACACTTGGGCTGCTACCATATATTTCTTGGCTATTGCAAATAATGCTTCAGTAGACAGAGATGCATATATCTTTTTGAATTAGTGTCCTCATATTCTTTAGGTAAATACCCAGTAGTAGAATTACTGGATCATACAGCATTTCTATTTTTAATATTTTGAGGAACCTCCATACTGTTTTCCACAGTGGCTGCACCAGTTTGCATTCCCACCAACAGGACACGTGGGTTCCTTTTTCTCCATATCCTCGCCAAAACTTATTTCTTATGTTTTTGGTTTTAGCCATTCTGACAGCTATAAAGTGATATCTCATTGTGGTTTTGATTTGCATTCCCTGATGGTTACGGATTGGGCATAAGAAACTATATTTTAATGTACACAAAACAAGAATACATGTATACATACAATTATATACCACTCTTTTCAACATCACAAAGATCATGTGTAAGCTGATGCTATTAAGACCCAGGATTTTGGGGCGCCTGGGTGGCTCAGTTGGTTAAGCGACTGCCTTCGGCTCAGGTCATGATCCTGGAGTCCCGGGATCGAGTCCCACATCGGGCTCCTGGCTCGGCGGGAAGCCTGCTTCTCCCTTTCCCACTCCCCCTGCTTGTGTTCCCTCTCTTGCTGTCTCTCTCTCTCTGTCAAATAAATAAATAAAATCTTTAAAAAAAAAAAACCCAGGATTTTTCCCAAAGACAAATACAGCAAACAAACCATTCTTCAACCAAAATGGAGCTAAATCTAACTGAAGGAAACTAGGAAGCAGATATTCATCCTCCATACCATCAAGATAGTTTTTTCTACCATGTTTGGGTTGGAGTATGGCTTCTTCTACTGTTGTGTTTACTGAGCATGTCTACAGGTTAAGAATCACGTGGGGATTTTTTAAGCATTTCAAGGCCATATCCCTGACCAGTTAAATCTTAATCTCTGGGTAGGACACAGGTAAGACTCAGTATGTATGAAGTACCCCAGGTGATTCCAATGTGAACACACAGTAGGACCCACTGCCCCATGCACACAGTAGGACACACAGCTCAACCTTACTTGTGATTAATCCTCAGTATTGCAAAGCAGTAGTGCGCAAGCTTGAGCCGCATCAGAATCATTGGAAAGGCTTGTTAAAACCCAGACTTCTGGCTCCCACCCTGATTGGGTAAGTCTGGGGTGAAGACCAAGAACTGACATCTCTAACAGGTTTCCTGGTGATGCTAATGCTGCTAGTTGCAGGCCACACTTTGAGAACCATTTTGTAGATTATTGGGCTTCAGTTTCAGAAAGGACAAAATATTTGAAATTTAGCTATGGCATGAATTCTTTCGAGAAGTCACCATGACTAGACTTTTTAAAAAGAAAGCACATTGAATACATTTTTCAAGACCATCTAAACTTATATTTCATAAACCTGCTGTGTGCCCTCATTGAACAAAAGTCTTTATGAAGTATTTATTAACAAGTATTTTGTAGGTGGCTGAGCTAATGGCCATATTAACAATTCAAGTGTGATGTAGTTGCTTCAATCTAAGAACCTCATTTAGCATTTTAGCATTAATTTCTAATCAGCTGCTAATGTTTTCTTATGTTCTTATGAGCTCATCTATGTGTAGATTAATTCTTAATCTGCACTGATTTCTGTAGTAATAGGGCTCGGTGTTTCTTTTCTCTCTAAGGATAGCTGATATTAATTAGAATAAAAGAAAACCTTTCTATGGTGACTGAGCATTTGTGCGTGAACACGGGTGTGTCAGCAGGTGTGAACGCTAACCAAGTGCAATGGGGTCTAGTAATTAAAGACAACAGTCCAGTTGCAGATTGAAGGTTTCGAATTCTTCTGCTGTCCCTAAAACTTGCATGAGGTAGTCCTGCCCTTTGGTAGCTTAGACCCGAAGACAGGGGCCAACAAACTGTGGCCATGGGCCAAATCCAGCCCATGTCTGTTTTATAAATAAGGTTTTATTGGAAAACAGCCATGCACATCAGTAGGACTGATGAGTCAACCACATAACCATGCAGCCATAGGATCGTCCTACCTATATTCTTCCTCACAGTTCTCAAGACTACCAAGAAAACTTTGCCAAACATTTTA
Source organism: Mirounga leonina (assembly GCF_011800145.1). NCBI lineage: Eukaryota > Metazoa > Chordata > Mammalia > Carnivora > Phocidae > Mirounga > Mirounga leonina. Next base: position 457,067 of record NW_023270158.1, on the reverse strand, counting down.
CTGAAGCCCTAGTCTTATAAACTTGTCAAAAAGGTAAACGGTGCTACTTTGGCATGACTTATGAATACCGAACCTCCTACTGGCTGGGAATAGTGGCTCACTTAGAGTTCATCCTGTCACTTTGAGAACCTAAGGCTTATCTTGCTGAATCAGAGCCCTTGTTGACTACCTCTAATGTTCTTTGTGGGGCGTTTCTTTTTTTTTTTTTTTTTTAAGATTTTATTTATTTTATTTGACAGAGAGAATGAGAGAGAGAGCACATGAGAGGGGGGAGGGTCAGAGGGAGAAGCAGACTCCCTGCCGAGCAGGGAGCCCGATGCGGGACTCGATCCAGGGACTCCAGGATCATGACCTGAGCCAAAGGCAGTCGCTTAACCAACTGAGCCACCCAGGCGTGTGGGGCGTTTCTGTGGAATACTTTTTGTATTACTTATTACTTATCTTCTCTTTTGTGATAAATGGTAGTTAACCTCAGGGGCAGTTTTTGAAGTCAAGAAAATGTGTTACAATGGCAATGATGGGAACCAGAGGAGTGGGTACATATTGGCACAGGATGGGCTTAACCTTGATGGGCTTAAAGCTGTGAAAGAGGGGCGCCTGGGTGGCTCCGTCGTTAAGTGTCTGCCTTCGGCTCAGGTCATGACCCCAGGGTCCTGGGATCGAGCCCCGCATCGGGCTCCCCGCTCTGTGGGAAGCCTGCTTCTCCCTCTCCCACTCCCCCTGCTTGTGTTCCCTCTCTCTCTGTCTCTCTCTCTGTCAAATAAATAAGTAAAATCTTTAAAAAAAAAAAAAAAAAAAAACAGCTGTGAAAGAGAGAACGGCCCATGTCATTGCAACTTGCTACTAAAATGAATTTTATAGGGATGGGGGATGAGCATTTCCTGTCGGATCAGATACTTAAAACAACAATAGTTGGCAAGAGAACAAAATATGTGGATGGGAAAGCAAAAGAAATGTGACTAGAATTTGTCAGTTCCCATCCCTCAAGAGGACAGTACAGCAGAACATGAGAATCTCTGGGGTGAGGCAAGGTGTGGGTGAGGAAGCAGCTACAGCAAGAAGAAAGTAAATTAAAAAGTGAAAGAGGCGATTAAGAAAAGGCAATAACAACTTGGAAATGAATGTGATAAGATGGCAAAAAGGAAGCCAGCTGAGTGAAGGAAGTTGGAGTCATCTTGTGCCTCGCTCGCTGCTCTAGAGACTGCACTGTGAATACCGATTTAGCTCTGTTGTGAGACGTCGACAATTTGCAGAAGACACGAGACTAGTGATGAGAATTACTGAGCCCTGAGAAAAAGTAATTTATAGATAAAGCAGTGCAATGCTTCTTACCAGACAGGCGATGAGTAGAGAGCAGGGTATTTAGGAAAAGAGGGGGGTGGCTTGAAAGACATACTTCTGTCCCACTAAGAAAATAAGGTAGATTTACGCCCGTTATTCTGGTGTTTGTATTGTGTTTTTGTGGCCACTCTGCATGAGTAGAACCACACAGTAAAGTTCAAATCCCGCTCCCTTGCTTCTACTAAAGAGGAAAATAAAGAGAGGAGGGTGAGTTGGTGGCAGTATTTGTTGCTGTGTTCTTCTCAATCAGAGATTTAAATGGCAAGGAATCACATGTTGATACTGATTGATTTTATTGTGCATTTTACATTTAAATTCACTTATTGAGATCTTACTTGATTGATTTTTATTGTGTATTTTAAATTTAAATTTACCTATAACAGCCCCTGCTGTTGCCAGGCATTGTGCTAGGAGGTGACCAAATAAGACACAGTCTCTGTCTTCAAGAACTTATGTTCTAACTGGAGAATCAGATCAATAGTCAGATGTTTAATGCACGTGCTGTCTTGATGAGGTCCAAAGGAGAGACATCTAGAGGAATCTAGGAAAGCTTCCCAGAAGTGACATCTAAATTGAGACTATTATGAGTTATCAAAGAGAAGGGCTGAGGTACAGGTGTTCTCTGCAAAAGGAAGGTAAAAGATTTGCTAAACTGATTGCAAAAATAGTCCAGATTCTCCACCCATTTATGTACTCAGCCCTTGCGATGTAGGTTTGCAATTCCTCCAAGTGGTGGAATCTATTTCCAACCTGTTGAATATGGAATGATCTCCTGACTTGCTTTGGCTAATAGAATGCAACAGAAATGACTGTATGTCAATTTCATGCCTAGGCATCAGGAGGCCTCACATGCTTGTTTCCTTCCTTCCTTCCTTCCTTCCTTCCTTCCTTCCTTCCTTCCTTCCTTCCTTCCTCCCTCCCTCCCTCCCTCCCTCCCTTCCTCCCAACCTCCTTCCCTCTCTTTCTTTCTTTCTTTTCTTTTTCTTTCTTTCTTTCTCTTTCTTTCTTTCTTTCTTTCTTTCTTTCTTTCTTTCTTTCTCTCTCTCTCTCTCTCATTATCTCTCTCTCTCTCTTTATTTCTTTCTTTCTTTTTGACTCTGCTACCACCATGAGAATAAACCAGGACTACTGGTTCTGGACGATGAGAAACCATGTGGAAGAGAGCCACATGAGGCCATGCTAGATCATTCTAGACCAGCCAGCCCCCAACTGGCCTGCTCAATGAGCAAAGACAAATGAGCTAGTCCAATGGAGATAGATGAATCTGGCCCAAATCAGAGGAATTACTCAGCTGACCTATAGGCCCATGGGAAGTAATAAATGATTGTTGTTATAAAACACTAAGCTTTGGAACAATTTGTTAAGCAGCAGTAACTTACTATTACAGAAAATCTGAAGGTATAAGAGAGCAAGGCCCATTCAATAAACTAGAAGTGACCTAGCATGGATGGAAGATGAAATAAGAAGAGAGAGGAATGAAAGGTGAGGATGGAGAGCCAAGAAAGAACTGGATCCTTCAGAGTTTTGCAAGCCTTTTTGAGTGATGGGGAATGATATAGGGGCTTAAAACAGAGGTATGATCAGATTTTCATTTTAGACAAATTACTGTGTATAAAGGTTAATAATGAGGAGGAATACAAACTGGGAGGTGGGGGAGGCCAGTAAAGTGACATTTGTAGTGATCTAGACTAGAGTTGATAATATCCTGAATTAGAATAGGGACCAAGAGCTTGGGTAGAAATGAACAGATTGGAAGCATAATTGAAAATGAGTAGGACTTAGTGCTTCATCAAAAGTGAAAGTTGAGGGAGACAAAAAGTCCAGAGCTGATGCCTGGTATTCAGTTTGGGCAAATGAAAGGTTGGGGGGAATCATTCTCTGAGACAGACACTCAGGAGGAGAATAAGGTTTGGATGGGGGTGGAGGAGATAAAAGCATAGTTTGGGATTTGTTAAATTTGCAATGCCAGTAGGATTCCCAATCAGAGATGCCCAGTAAAGAGATCGTTATATAGATCTGAAGCTCAGGGAAGCAACTGGGTTGGAAATAGTTTTGGCAATTGTTAGCCTGTAAGCAGTACTTAAAACCACTCAAACATTTACTGAGCACCTAAAATATGTGTCATGTGCTATACTATATGCCAAGAATATGGAGGTTAGCACTATGGACTAGGCGACATAATCTAGTGAAGAAGATTCAACCTTGGTCAAATAATCATACAAATATAAATATACTGTCTTAAGTACTGTGAAAGATACAGTAAACCATAAGAGTATATACCAGGGAAATTTGATCCAGTCTGAGGAATCACAGAATAATTCCCTGGGGGAAAAAAAAAAAAAGGATGCGGAAGCTGAGATCAAAATTATGAGAGGAGTTTCCAAGGTCATTAGGGAGAGATAGAGTAGAAAAAGAGACTGTTCCAGAAAAGGGGACAGAAGCAGTGGGCCTAATTTAAAGGCCTCTAGAGTCAGTGTGGTAGGATCACAGGGAGAGAAGGAAAACTGGTACAAGATATACAGAGATAAGGTATGGTAGATATGGAGAGAAATAGATTTGGAAAATATTTGAGGGATGCCTGGGTGGCTCAGTCGGTGAAGCATCTGCCTTTGGCTCAGGTCATGATCTCAGGGTCCTGGGATTGAGTCCCACTTCCAGCTCCCTGCTTCAGCAGGGAGTCTGCTTCTCCCTCTCCCTTTGCCCCTCTCCCCCGACTGTTGCTCGCTCTCACGCTCTCAAATAAATAAATAAAATCTTTTAAAAAAAAGATTTAGAGAGAAAAATGCAAGATATCAGTTTTGGAAATATTGAATTGGAGAAGCCTTTAAAATATGCAAGTGGCAAGGTGGAGGAGAACATTGGATATGCAGGTTTGGAGCTCAGAAGGATGATCTGATCTGACATTTAATACACTTGTGGATCATCGGGATGTAAATAGTAACTGAAGTCAAGGGCAGGGAAAATTTGAGGGGAAAAAAATTCCTAGGACCAAGCCTTGAAAAACTTTGGAGTTTGAGATGAGCCAGCAGAGTAGTCTAGATGGAGTAGTCAAAGAGGTAGGAGCGAAAGTGTGGTGTCAGAACCCAAGCCAATAAACAAGTCTATTTATTTACTAAGCACTCATCTATAGGCTTTAGACCACTAAGAGGTCAGGGGAAAGATGGCTACAAATGCCCACTGGGTTTAGCAATATGAAGGTTACAACAAACCTCTCAAGAGCCATCATGATGAAGTGATGAACACCCAGAGAGATGGAATAGCAGAGTGAGGTCTCGGACAATGGGGGGGAGAGAGAGAGCAAGAGGAAGGAGTCGAGTAGGGAGTGGGGAGACATTGCTCTCTTGTGTGGCAACAGAAAACAGGAAGGAATGCTGATGGAAGCAGGGATGTTTGTATTAATGATGGCACGACATTGAGGGAGTTATGATTTTCTTTGTTAAATTAGAAACAAGCTCACCTCCTGAGAAAGAATCAGGGATAGACAGACAGCTTCAACTGTCTTTGCAATATTTCATTTCCTATGTGGGTGTGGATATACAAGTGAACTTTGTTCTTGATACTTTTTCATATGGCTGAAATATTTTATTTTAAAAAAGAATAATGGGCACGGGGCACCTGGCTGGCTCAGTTGGGAGATCACGTGAGTCTTGATCTCAAGATTGTAGGTTCAAACCCCACAATGGGTGTAGAGATTACTTAACAATATAAAAAACAAAATCTTTTTAAAAAAGAATAATGGGCAACTAATGAATCATTGAACACTACATAAAAAACTAATGATATACTATATGTTGGCTAACTGAACATAATAATAATAATAACAATAATAATAAAAGAATAATGGGAAATATGGTGGAGTCAGAAATTTGGGAAACACTAAGTTTTGAAATAACTGATATAAGAGAAAGAGCCGACTGGGGTGACATGGGATACTGGGCAAGCAGCAACCTAGTTGATTTTAGAGACCATGGCTTCAAGTGGATGGCCAAGTGTTCACCAGATCACTTCTCTTACCTCTAGGATAGCTAGCTGGGCTTCATTTTGCAGCCTGTGATGCAGCAAAATGATGGAGTCTGGACCAAAAGAATGTGAGACAAAGAGATATAAGCCTCCGTCCTGACCCTCCACAATCCTCATGTATGTGGCCTTTCCTTTTCTTTCTCAATTAGCTGGTTGAATAGAGAGGACTCCAAGGACTTAGAGGAAGATGGAGCCACAACAAGGCAGGAGCCTGGGTTCCTGAGTGAGCAGCTGGACAGCAGGCTCCCAGGGCAGCCATTGGAGTGAGAAGACACATGATGCTCTCTGATGTAAGTGACTCATTCATTTTGACTACTTCAACCTGATAAAATTTGGGGAGGGTTTGTCACAGTGGTTACTCTAGCCTTGTACTCATCTTCATACATGTGAAGTGATATTTTTTTAAATAGTGCCATGTGTGGCCATGTGCAGATGATGAGAACTATTACATTACATTCTCTGGGTTAGATAATTGAATGGGATGGCCCAGAGGGCAAAAGAATGAAAGGAGTAATGAATAGATGATTGGATTTGTGAACAATTACATTCATTGGATAATGAGTACATAACTAATTAGGATTCCCATTTGGAAGTAGAGGACTTGAGAGACATCGAAAGCATGACTGGTATTTCACAAACACAGAACGGATTCCTGTCCCCAGGCAGGAACTAGGGAAAGTGTTCCCCACCTGTCTAAGCTGGATTGACAAAAGAGAATATTGGATTCCATCCAACCATGATCCCTGAGGAGTCCAGACCTGCACAACCAGAAAATCTCCCTGCAGAGATTCTGGAAGAAAAAGGCCCGTCTTCCAGCTGTGTCTAGGGTACTCCACGTGGGAGCCCCACCCCTCTACCTGCAGAGCTTCAGGTCCAAGGGCAGGACAGTGAGCTGGTGACATTGCTGTTGAACTCACCTCAATGGGTGGAACATTCTCAGTTATTGGCTACTGCAAATACTCTGAGTGAGGGTGATGGAATAGATGACATAGAGAACCTGATCTGTAGAGGCAGAAAGCCTGTAGGATCTGTAAGTGCATGGGCCCTCCTCTACCATAACTTGCCTGCTCCAGGGAAATCATCTTCGTAGGCCATGAGATGCTTAGTGTCAGGCCCTTAACTCCGTGATACCAATAGGCCAGTGAGGCAGACGAGCTTCCCCTACTTCCTGTGAGACTTCCTTCTGTGTGCTCACTGCCAGAGCCTGGGAAGAGCCTCCAAATGTTGGTGGAAGTGACATGATCAGCAGGGAGCTGGTAGGTCTCCCAGCAGCCTTCCTTCTCCATTCTCCTTATTCCCGCCAAATGGGTCTTCATCTGAGACTCAGAACCCATCTAGTGCAGAAGAGTTAACACGAAGACAGAGGCAGGGGTTGGAGAAGACTGGGAACTTTATAAATGATGGAAATAGCCCAGGCCTTGGAGCTCGACAGACTTGAGTTTGACCACTTACTAGTTGTACGGTCTTGGGCAGGTCACGTGATTAATCTGAAATGAGGATAAAATTGCCTGCCTCCCACGATCATTTCAAATGTTGTCAGTGGCTTATGTAAAAATCTCTGGAACATAGCAGATCTTCATAAATGGTGATTTTTGTTGTTGGGGTAGGGGGTGTCCCTTGTATTAGTTGCAGGGAGCATGATTAAACTTTCCCAAAGGGAAAGAGGGAGGAGAGGGTGGTTGGGTTGAAGGTTGGCCTAAAGGAATGCCCATCTGTGCTAGCCTAGGAGCTCCACCCATCCTCTGTCTTAACCTATGCCCAGTGCCTTTGCACATGCTTTTCTTATGCTCGCCTTCTCAAAAAATGGTGCAAAGCTCATTCTATTGCTTCCTTCAAGTCTTGGCTTCCGAGTGCCATCCTCCTGGAGGCCTTCTCTCTCCATGCTGTCTCTCTACTCTAGCATTCCCCCACTGTCACTCTCTACCCCCTCACCCTGCCTTCATTTGCCTGATGAAAATTGTCATGACTTGAAAAGTATGTATGTATTGTATGTATGTACGTGTTGATTACTCACCCACCAGAATAGGAGATCCACCAGCCAGGGCAGAGACCTCCTGTGTCTCCACAGTTCTCCTGATGCCTGGCACATAGTACATGCACAACAAATATTTTTAAGTGAATGGACAAAAATTTTAAATATACTGAATTAAATATAGCATTTTTCATCCATTCAAAGGCATCTGCTAAAATCATCAGAAAAGCATCTATTATCCACATAATTTTCTCAAAGTAAAGGACTTACATAAAAAGTGATATATCATTTCTCTCACACTAGACCATAATCAAACCTTCCATTCACAAAAGAATCCTCTGATATTCTGTAAAAGGTATTCCTGGCTGGTCAGATTTCAAAGTTGAATAGACCACACACACACACAGGCACGCATGCACATTTATTTGTTTCTGCATATCTACTTGGGGACTGGGGAGTGGGGGTGAGGTACACTTCAGCCTGACTGGTAACTTGAGGTCAGGTGTGTATAAATAAGTTCGACACACTGGTGAGGCCCCAAAACACTGGCTCGCAGGGAGGGCTGACCAGGGCCCTGGGAGGGAATTGATGATGATGATGGAGATGAACTCCAGGAACAACCAGCCAAACTTGGAAGTGTGGCCCGAGGGTGGGAGTGGAGAGTCATTTTAGCTTTTCTGGGAATTCCTCATCCTCATTAGATGATGACCCCAGAAAGGCAGAAAAACCGTGTGAATGGGACCCGCGGGTTCCCCAAACCCTGTGGCACTTTCATTCTAAGCAGCCCTGCTGTGGGACAGCCCTGAACTCAGTCTCCTTTTCACCTCGAAGGGGGCCGTTTGGGTGCTGACATCAAGCGATCCAAGGAATGAGGTTTGGCAGCGGCAGCTGCACCTCTGTCCCCTGGGAGCGGCAGTGACACACGTCAGCAGGGCGGGGGGGGGGGGGCGCTCCCCAGAGACAGCATGTGCCCAGCTCGGCCACACCAAGGCCACAGAGGAAGCTCTCGCTGGTATAATGACACCACTGCACAGCTGTCTAGCAGGTTTCGGACCTGCACCCTCAGAGCCCCCACTTGGCCAGCAGCTACAGCACGCTAGGACTGAGTCTGAGAAACAGGCACCCGCGGGGCAGCCCCGAGGATCCCCACAATGCACGGGGACGAGACCTTTGTAAGGCACTGGCATTTCCCTATAAGCACATGGAAGCTGGGAGCCCAGGGGGAATTCAGTATTAATATTCATAGATCCGTATTTGTCGTTAATATTAATCAAACTATCTTTGTCCTCACAAGCTGGTAGAGATGGAAACATTCAAATGCAGTTATAGCCACAAACAAGGCTAAGCTCTTTTGATTGCTCCATCCTCAGAATGGAGCCCATGATTTCCACGTTTTTCTGCCCCCACACCAATGGTCCAATGATCCATTCGGAAGAGTCTTATTTCATATATCCCCTTGCTGGCTTAAGAAAAACAACTCCAGCACATTCTAATAAGAGTCTGGATGACAAAGTCGGCTTCAACATTTGAGTCAAATATAGACATTTAATCCTCTGTTAGGTGCAGTTTGGTTTTATTAAATTGAAAACAATTTGAAGGGAAATTCAATAAGATTGGAATCTTACTTAAATTAATGAACAGTGCTGATTATTCACTGCCAGATATATGGCTCTCCGATGATGAGCTGCTCACAAGACAAGAGACATCTAATCTAATAAGGCTGCATAGCAGCAAAATTAGGGAAAGTGTTAAGATCTATTTTTAGAATATAATAAATATATTGTTATAAGATTTATTTTATTAAGGAAAAATATCTGTAGGAAGGAAACCCCGCTGCAGCTCTAATACGAAAACATAGCCAAGTAAACTGAAGGTCTAAGTCAGGAGCAGGCAAACATTTTCTGTAAGGGGCAGACAGTCTTTTAGATTCCATGGTCTCATACGGTCTCTGGCACAGATACTCCACTCTATCAACATCGCACAAAAGTAGCCACAGACTGGGTGCCTGGGTGGCTCAGTTGGTTAAGCGTTAAGCATCTGCCTTTGGCTCAGGTCATGATCCCAGGGTCCTGGGATGGAGTCCCACATCAGGCTCCTTGCTCAGCAGAGAGCCTGCTTCTCCCTCTGCCTCTGCTCCTCCCCCTGCTTGTGCTCTCTCTCTCTCTCTCCCTGTCACATAAATAAAATGAACTATTAAAAAAAAGTAGCCATAGACAATATGGAAACAAACAAGTGTGTCTGTGTTCCAACAAAACTTTATTTACCGACACCGAAATGTGAATTTCAGGTAATTTTCACGTGTTACAAAATATTAACCTTCTTTTGTTTTTTAACCGCTTACAAATACAAAGCCATTCTTAGCTTGTGGACCATACAGATGGCAAACCAGATTCGGCCCATGGGTTGTCACTTGTCCTCCCCTGTACTAAGTGGTGGACTTTGGCAGACCTGTTGCGGGTAACCTCAGATTTCAATTTTGCAGGTACTCCCTGTAGGTGGCGCTCTGTTTCACTAGTCTACCTGCTTTCTGTTCACAGTAATCTAGAAGTCTGGTTTGAAAAGATGATCCCCATTTCCCTTCGAACCTCTCTTCCATCTGTCTTTCACCTTCTGCCCCAAAGCTCTTGGGTTTCCTTTACTTACAAGCTCTTAACACCTTCCTATAACACAGTTACTTCCCAGATGTCTTTATTAGCTGCTCTATATTGCGCATTAAGGTATAATCAATGGTGTTGGCTGAGAGAGCCATTCTAAGAGTGAAAGAAATTACTCTTTGCTTTGGAAGAGCCAGTCATTTCACAGCAAGCAGTCTTTCCTGATAAGAAGACCATTTCTAGTCCTTTGTTGCTCATCCCTCCCCACTTTGGTCGTTTGGTGTGCAGGCTAGCATGGATTACTAGAGCAAGTGGGCATCTTACGATTGCATTATGGAGCAGAGAAAAAGACCTTTGTGGGCATTTTCCCAGAGACACGTAAATATGATTTCTTTAAAATGAATCACTACCTCTAAAATACTCCAATGGTCTTGCCTTGCAAGGGAATGTTGTGTGTGTGTGTGTGTGTGTGTGTATGAGAGAGAGAGAGAGAGAGAGAGAAACTCTGGGAAGTGATGGATACGTTTCTGTCCTTGATGGTGATGATGGCTTTCTAGGTGTGTACTTATCGCCAAACTCATCAAGTTGTATACATTAAATACGGTTTTTGACATGTCAGTTATACCTCAAATAGGTGGTTTTAAAAGTATAAACAATTGAATAGTGCATGGAAAACTTTGCACAGGCTCAGACATCAATATTTACTACTGTTATTAGGTATTATTTTTGTATTTTCGACCTTGAAAAAATAACTTTGATGCTTTATAAGAAACTTAATAGAAGGGATCTCATTGCCCAAGATTTTGATGTCGAATTTGTCCAAAGAAATATATCTCAAGTGGAATAAAATATCTCTATAGAGTTAATTAGGAGCTCCTACCTCCATGATAGTGACACTATTATGCTTAGTTTCTCTGATGAACCTTGTATATAAAACTATTATTTGCTTGAATGCAAAAGCTTACTATTTACATCAACAGACACTCAGGAGGAAAAATGATAATGAAACCAGCTGCTTGGGTTTTTTTGTTTTTTTTTTTTTAACCTTCATAATAATTTCCTCTCTTTTCATTTTATAGAATTTTAAAATTACATGATCAAAATCTCTTCCAGAGAAAATTGCCCAAGATGAGAATCTTGCCATCTACAGAGAAAAGATGAGTCCTGTAAATGTTGTACAAGTAATTGCCATAAAGTTTAATGAAAATCTGTTCCAATACAGTGAAAATCAAAGAACAAGAACTATCTACCATGCTGGCAGCAGCAGTAAGAGGAAGAAAAACCTACCATGTTTTATAAATAAATGTGAGGATTTCAAATAATGGGCATAAGAAAGGGAGGAAATAATTACAACTCCATGCCTTGGAGAATGTTATTTAATTAAGCAAAATGATAACAAACCTCCATTCAGGACACAGTCTCACATTCTTAGCAATTTACACTCCGAGGGAAGGAAGGAGCCAAAGTAATAACTAGACTGAGATAAATTAGTGTTTTCATTTCTGGTGAGCTTCCCCATGCACATTAGTGTCAGCATCGGTAGATTTGGTTCTCTTTTAAAATGGATAGACTGAGCAGAGAAAAACATTTTATTCTCGTCTCACATTCAACAGGCTAATTGTATTACAAGAACAGAAACAAATAACCTTCCTCCAAAGCCTTTCAGATCTTCCCAAACAAAAGCTTCCTTCCACGATGCACACAGCAGACACGTTCAAAGTGACGTCTCCCCAAAGCTGGGTCTTTTCCACCGTGCTGGGAGGGAGTAAAGGAGCAAGGTCATTGGAGGCCGACGGGCTAGGCTCCCAGGCTTTGCCACTTGGCCACTGTGTGATCTTTGGCCACCGATTTAAACCCCTCGGTCTCCTATTCCTCACCTGCGAAAAGGATGTAAATGACACTGTGGCTTGGGAAGTCCACCCTGAGGATTTCCATCAACCACCCCTACCCAAAGTCACCACAGGTAAAGATAAACTAAAAACAAGTGTGATTACCCTGAAAACAAAGCTTCAAGCTAAATGCTTGAAGTCTTCCCATTTCTTTCATCCAGCCCACAGAGAACTCAATCACCGCTCGGTTGTAAGTTACAGAAGTCCATTCAAGCCAGCTAAGCAAAAATTTCTTAGAAGGATACTAGTGTTACTTCTTGGAGTCCACGGAAGGTCAAAATTAGGGCCTGGAAAACCGTCAGCAGCACTTCTAACTTCTGCCTCTGTCTACCTGTGTATCTCCAGATTTGATGTTTTAAAATCAAAAGAGGATTCTAAGACGGAAACTTGCAAGAAAAACATGAAAAGGCCTTTTCCTCGGATTTGACAGTTCTGATCAATTCCAGATGCGATTCTCGGCCATACATTTAAGTAGACAATTTGAGTGTCTTCTACATAAAGTGATAACCCTATTTCCACAAGTCTTGCAGGATGCTGTTGACAAAGCAAGCGCACTTCTTAGTTTCCCATTGCCCTCTTTAAATTCCCCCAGGTGGGGCTCGCTTTTCGCTTGCCCCAGGATTCAAAGAGGGAAATGTAATTATTTTTCTGTTTATTCCTCGGTAATACAAAGTCTGTGGTCACTTTAAATCTCAGAACACAGTCTGCAGTCAGTGTTCCGTCACATATAATAATGAACCCTTCGATCTTCATTTGAAGGTTCTTGTTCCCCTCTCCTGGGTCTGGTCCATTGTACAAGAAAATAAAAGACAGCACCTCGTTGGCTCTCGCCTGCAGGTGAAGATTGGTGCAGGTCTCTCGGCTCCCTTGACCAGCTGCTTTGAAGGTCACTGCTGATCCCCTGTACCTTCTTCCCTCTGTGGAGGATTGCCCTTGGCTGATGGGAGTGGCCTTGCTGGAGATGCCTGGGAGTGCACTCCCCCACCCAAGATGCCTCAGGACTGTGTGATGACAGGAACCCGAAGCCCGGCTTCCCTGCCTCAGGGAAGGAGCAGACCCCGAGCTATATGCTCCCAAGCTCCCCAAAGGTTCAGGCCAAGGCACTACACTTCACCCGAAACCACTTTCTTGCTTAATCCCTCCCTACCTTCTCCTGCTTTCTCCACTCCTTTACTGATTTGTCCTCTCTCAGCACTTTTTTTTTAATATTTTATTTATTTATTTGACAGGGAGCTAGAGAGAGAGCCAGAGAGCACAAGCAAGGGGAACAGCAATGAGAGAAGGAGAAGCGGACTCCCCGCTGAGCAGGGAGCCCGACACGGGGCTCGATCCCAGGACCCTGAGATCATGACCTGAGCCAAAGGCAGACGCTTAACTGACTGAGCCACCCAGGCGCCCTCTCAACGTTCTTTTACATAAAACTCCCTGGCGTGGGCTCTATGTCTAGGGAATGCAGTCTAACACGGCTGTATGTTGTACCTTTGTTCCTCAGTCAAAACTTCCAGTTACACCAGAAGCTGATTACCCTGTATTATCCTAGCCCTCTTCCGCCAGAACAGTGATGAAGTCCCCCGGAACGATTTTTAATAGCGAATTAGAATTAGGAGTTTCCTTGCCTCAGAAAAAAAAAACCAAAAACTTGCAATTCTAGATCCTCCCTATTTTCTCTTTTGTCTCTGACTGCTTCCTGCCAAAAAAAGGGAGTAATCCATGGGGGTTTTATTTTTATTTTTTTTCCCTTTTAAATCACATATTTGGCTGTCCAACACCTAACTTTGAATACCAGTATTTTCCAGTAAATCAGAAAAGAGGATTATCTGTCAACTCCAAAAGGAAAATCAAACCAAGATGCACAAGCAGAAAAAAAAAAAAAAATCAATTTTCTCCAGGTCATTTCCCTAAATCATTCCTTCAGAATAGAAACAAAGCAGAAGAATTGCTTTGTTCTTTCGGACAACCTGGCCCAAAGGAAGCAGAAGGGAAAAGATGAACTCAGAGTTGTCTGTACTTAAATAAAGCCTTCCTGTGAGTAAATAATGTTCATTAAAAGGTCACTCTTGATTCTTTTCACTCAGTTCCGACACAGAAAAATGTCTGGTTGCCAAGAAGAGCATTTTGTCCTAGTGTGAATCCTAGAGCAGAGAAAGGCAGCATTAATCCAGACAGCCCTGAGGGGTGAAGGCAGCCTTAAAGGCCTCCCACCATACCACAGGAAAACAGAAGGGCAGAAGAAAGAACGTGCTCAATAATGCCCCAGGACGGAGGTCAGCAAACTTTCTCTGTAAACACCAGACCCTAAATATTTTCAGCTTTACAAGCCATATACTCTTTCTGTTGCAACTACTTTGCTCTGTCCTTGTAGCTCGAAAGCAGCCATAGACAATACTTGAAAGAATGGCCATATCCAGTTCCATGAAGACCTTATTAACAGATGCAGAAATTTGAATTTTATGTAAATTTCCTATATCTCAAAATATTTTCCTTTTAGTATTTTTCAACCATTTAGGAATGTAAAAATATTCTTAGCTCATGGGTCATCTAAAAACAGGCAGTGGGTTGGATTTGGCCCACAGGCTGTGTTTGCCAACCCCTGCTCTAAGTCAGGGTAGAATTTTTCCAATTCATTCAGGACTGGAAGTTAGTGGTTAAATTGAAAAAGTCAGTTAAAGTATCATAAAAATAATACTTATTTTTAGCAAACAACTTTAAATAATAACATATCAGGGGCACCTGGGTGGCTCAGTCGGTTAAGTGTTCAACTCTTGATTTCGGCTCAGGTCATGATCTCAGGGTTGTGGGATCGAGCCCCAGGTCAGGCTCTGCATTGGGCGTGGAGCCTGCTTGGGATTCTCACTCTCCCTTTGCCGCTCCCCCCTCTAAAAAAGTATGAATAAATCAATAAATAATAACAGATCAATATATATGCACTTACCAGTTCTTTCCATATAGGACTAGGACTTTTTGTTTTTTGGTAAAGCTTTTATTTATTTATTAGACAGAGAGAGACACAGCGAGAGAGGGAACACAAGCAGGGGGAGTGGGAGAGGGAGAAGCAGGCTTCCCACCAAGCAGGGAGCCCAATGCGGGGCTCAATCCCGGGACCCTGGGATCATGACCTGAGCCGAAGGCAGACACTTAATGACTGAGCCACCCAGGCACCCCTCAAATAAGATAGTTTTTTTTTTTAAGATTTTATTTATTTATTCATGAGAGACAGAGAGAGAGAGAAGGAGAGGGAGAAGCAGGCTTCCCATGGAGCAGGGAGCCCGATGCGGGGCTCGATCCCAGGACCCTGGGACCATGACCGGAGCCGAAGGCAGACGCTTAACGACGGAGCCACCCAGGCGCCCCAGGACCATGACTTTTTATTTTAGCAGAAGTCTGCCAATTAGATTTCAGATGGCCTTCCTTAGCACTTTGAAGTTTCTAGTTCAGTTTCGTCTTAAGAGCAATGAGAAGTTGAAGCCGCTTACAAATTCATTCAAGGTGAAAATGCTTCTAGTTTTTACAAACCTCCCCAATCTTTTAGAGTTGTGACCCCCCCACACACACAATTTTTGACAGCGGTGTTTGAGTAACTTGCCTTTACAAGGGTTTTGCCAAAGCACCCAATCTTTTTTTTTTCTTTTTTTTTTTTAGATTATTTAGAGTATTTTTTAAAGATTTCTTTTTTTTTTTTAAAGATTTTATTTATTTATTTCAGAGAGAGAGAATGAGAGAGAGAGCACATGAGAGGGGGGAGGGTCAGAGGGAGAAGCAGACTCCCCGCCGAGCAGGGAGCCCGATGTGGGACTCGATCCAGGGACTCCAGGATCATGACCTGAGCCGAAGGCAGTCGCTCAACCAACTGAGCCACCCAGGCACCCCCAAAGCACCCAATCTTAAAATAGCCATTTTCTTCCTTATTAAATTGTGTAATTGCTATGACAAAGGAAAGTGGCATAAACAGGTTTCAGAGCAAATGCAATGAACACTTGATAATCACCAAACTTAATGGTGGGAACAAGTGTGTGTATGTGAGTGTGCGTCTAGAGAGGTGTAAATGAGACCAGCCTTCCATACGCAAGTAATTCCCTGGGCAATGGGCATCAGTCGCCACCTTCCATAGAAGGAAGGTAGTGGGGGTGCCTGGGTGGCTCAGTCGTTAAGCGTCTGCCTTCGGCTCAGGTCATGATCCCAGGGTCCTGGGATCGAGCTCCACATCCGGCTCCCTGCTCCGCGGGAAGCCTGCTTCTCCCTCTCCCACTCCCCCTGCTTGTGTTCTCTCTCGCACTGTGTCTCTCTCTGTCAAATAAATAAATAAAATCTTTACCAAAAAAAAAAAAGAAGGAAGGAAGGAAGGAAGGTAGTGTGCATTAACGTTAATCCAGCAGTCGATGGAGTGGAGTATCCTGCTTTCTGACCATGCTCTTCCAGTGCTGGAACTGGATGGGGGTGGGGAGGGCAGTAGTACGAGGATTTTCTATCTTTGTATTGGAAGAAGTTAGTGCAATTGCATTTCCTCTGTTGAAAGTGAGAGCATGCCTCCAAAGAAATGTGGTTGCCACTCTCTTCCTCAACGAGGATGAAAGCCCAGTTCAAATGAGTCTGCCCACCATCTAGGAGGTACACAATGAACCATCGGAGGGGGGGGAACCAGGGCTCCAGCATACACAGGGCATGCGCTGCTTGGAATAGCAGCGGAGTGAGTTTTCTGGATGGACGTTAGTACAGCTGTTGAAGGAATGTCGGGTTGATGAGAGCATAATCATCATGAAAACATGGTCAAAAGGTGGTGGAGACAGCCAAAAGGGAATTAGGAGAGAAGGAAAAGAAGGGTAGTCCCAACAAAACAATCGCCACGTTTCCCAAAATAAATGTGTCATCTCTTCAGCAATGAAATTCCAATGCTTTTATCTCCTCCAATGAGCAAGCACAGTATTGGTGAAAAACTAATTCGTATATTTGAACTATTTGTATATGACTTCATAGATCTCTCCAGTAGAATATGAATATGAACTCCCTCTGTAATTAATACTTGTTTACTCTGGTCTCATGAAAAAAAAGTGCAAGTGGCCTTTAGCCTCCATTTCAGTATATACCATAGATTCCTGCCGAACCTTAACTGCTCCCAGAGAGATGCTATGCCCATTCTTTCCTGAAGGGATGGATCATCCTATTTCACACTAGCCTTAGTACTAACATAACCCGAGATAATTGACAAGAAAAGGACCGACAAACACTTGAACACCCGAGCTCCTGATTGGGACCTCAATGATCTTTTGGGAAATTCTGATATTCGATTTGAGCTTTAGCCTGTTGTCACTCTTTGGATAAATGCACATTAAAATCCCCATGGGCTACACTGCACTCTATGACTCCTTTAGACTAGCTGGGTGGAAGGAGAGAGAAGGAGAGGGGAAAGATGCTCCTATGTGATCTTCTAACACCTGAAGCTGTCGTTCGTTGTGCTCTTAATCTTCAAAGATGTTCACAGCTTCTCCTGGGACATGCGAGATCCTCCTTGGTGTTTCCCTGCTGGTCTCCTCTGTACTGAGTTTCCTTGACTACGGGATACATCTGATTTCTCCCTTAGACGTTGGATATTTCATCGTACACCTCTGTTGCTCCCCCTCCCCAAACTCTGCCCCCCTGTCCAGGGAACACTCCTATTTGCATATGTGACATCCAGAAACTGGAAATTCGGGCCATCCAAATACAGAAGCCCCCTCTTGGCTCTAGAAACGAGGGTGATTCTTGGCCCTTCCTGAACCCTCATTTTCATTTCTTTTTTTTAACATTTTTTTAAATTTATTTGACACACAGAGAGAAAGAGCCCAAGCAGGGGGAGCAGCAGAGGGAGAAGCAGGCAACCTCCTGAGCAGGGAGCCCTATAGGGGGCTCCATCCCAGGACCCTGGGATCATGACCTGAGCCAACGTTTAACCGACTGAGCCACCCAGGCACCCCTTCCTTTTCATTTCGTGAGCAGGAGTCTGACTTCAGTCCCCAGGCTTCTGAATCTTTCTTGGGCAAGAGTCAGACACCAGTCCCTGGATCTCCCAGCAGCAGGTGATGCAGTTCAGACTCCCGAGGTGCTTTCCCCCATGGCCCCCCTGCTAGCCCACCTTCTAAAGGCAGTGACACCCCATAGCTCTCGGCAGCGGTCCTCTGCAAAGAAATTTCTTCTGCAATCTCCTTTACTAAGTCCTCTCTCTGATGCCTTTTTATAGCCTCATTGTGGCTGAGGGGTCCAGGAGTCCTAGAACAAGTCCCTTAAAATCACATTTGTGATGCTTGCGCTGACTCGTTTGGCGCTTTCATATCTATTGTAATTTCTGTTGTGATTTCTTGTCTGGCCTGAAATTTTCATCTTAACAGAGTTACACATGCAGAATTCCATCATCCAGAGACAATCACTGAAAACATTTGGATATATATGCTTTTCTATATATAAAGTGTATTTTTCTTAACAAAACTGAGATTATTTTGTAACCTGAATTTTTTTTTCAATTAGCAAGATACTCTAAGCATCTTCCCATGTCAGTAAATCTCTACATCAACATCTCTAACAATTAAAAGCTATTCCATTGTATGGAGGCTACCATTATTTAATCAATTTCTTCTTGACATGGATTAAAACTGTTCCTTCTTTCTATTTCTATTGTGATAGACAACCTGTGAAAGACATCTTCATTTATATACTTCAATCCATTCAGTTATTTAACCAATATTTATTGAGTACCTATTATAGAAGAGTAGCATGATCTCCTTGGGATGAATTTCTAGATGTGGGATAGCAGAGTCAGAATGTATGCATATGTTAAAGCATTTGGTATATATTTCCAAATTGTCCTGCAAACATATGTGCGTTTGTATATGTGTGTATGCAAGTGTGTGAAAGAGAGTGTGCATTTAGTCCTTGGAGAAGAAAAAAACTTGTTTTTGAAACTTCTTCACAGGGCGCCTGGGTGGTTCAGTCTGTTGGGCATCTCAGTCTGTTGGGCGTCTGCCTTGGGCTCCCGTGGTGATCCCGGGGTCTGGGGATCGAGCCCCGCCTGGGCTCCCTGCCCAGTGGGGAGCCTGCTTCTCCCTCTCCCTCTGCCCCTCCCCTGCTTGTGCTCGCCTGCTCTCTCACTTTCTCTTTCTGTCAAATAAATTTTAAAAATCTTTAAAAAAAAGAATCTTCTTCACAATTTGGGGAAATTAATATGATACAATTAACACATAATTAACACAAGTCATACATGTATTTGTTTAACCCCAACAAATTATTGGATCTGCCTTCTTTTACTCTAAACTAATTTTAGACTTACATAAAAGTTCAGAAATAATACAGAGTCTCCATGTATCCCTTGCCCACTTTTCCTGGTGTTGACATCCAACCATAGTACAATTATGGAGAACAGGAAATTAGCATTAGCATATTATTAACCAAACTGCAGAACTTATTCAAGCTGCACCAGTTATTACCCTAATGTACTTACTCTGTTTCAGGATCTTAGCCAAGATCCCACCTTGTATGTAGTTATTATTTCCCCTTAGTCTCCTCCGATCTGTAACAGTTTCTTAGTTTTTCCTTGTCTTTTGTGACCTTGAAACTTTTGAAAAGTACTGATATTTTGAAGCATATCCCTCCTTTGGGGTTTCTTTGATATTTCTTACAGTTGGAGTGAAGTTATGTGTTTTTGGCAAGAGGGTATCATATCAAGGGCTTCATGATGTTGATATGTCTTATTACTCAGGGATGTTCACCTTGATCTCTTGGAAATGCCATTTTAATGCTGCAGAAGGAGAGTGCAAATACTATTATAAGGCATCAACTGTATACGAGGCACACTGCCTTTGTTCTTCCCATACTCTGAAAGACTCTGTAAAATAAGTCTCATTATCTTCATTTTCCTGAGTCCTTTTAAAATTCTGTAGCTCCCCCAAAGTCATAAAAGATCTGTCTGACTCCAAAGCCAGAGCTTTTCCTGGCACTGGATAACCATCTCTTTAACATGGGAAACCATTAACAGCAAACCCGAGCACAGGTAGGTGTGAGTTGCAACTCTTCTAGAGTTTTCGTCCAGGAAGAGATCTGTCAAGTCACAAGTTCCGAAATCGTGTTTTGTTATTGATTCGCAAAGCCAAATATTTAGTGACCAAAATTTATGGAAAATTTCTCCATCTTAACACCAAATCACAGTGCCTTTGAGCCTTCCGCTGCAACATTTGTGAGGTTATTTTCTTTCGGTTTATTGTAATCTAGAAGCCAAAAGACAAGTGCAAAATAATTTCCTAAATTGCGGACTGTGAGATGTTGCTTTTCCCCTGAGTCATATGTAGACAATACTTGCAGCAAACTGATTGTCTGAAAGTCAATGATTGATTTCTGTCTTCAGATAGTTTGTCTCCAGGGGAAGGAGAACACCAAACGCATAATACCTACACAGCACTTACCATTTTGGTTTTTTTTTTTTTCATTTAAATTCCAGTATAGTTAACATACAGTGTTACATTAGATTCAGATGTACAATATAGTGATTTAACACTTCCATGCATCACCCGCTGCTTGTCACATCAAGTGCACTCCTTGGTCCTCATCACCTGTTTCACCCATCCCCCTACCCACTTTCCCTCTCGTAACCATCAGTGTGTTCTCAATAGTTAAGAGTCTATTTCTTGGCTTTTCTCTCTCTCTCCCTCTCTCTCTCTGTGTCTCTCTCTTTCCTTTGCTCATTTGTTTTGTTTCTTAAGTTCAACTTAAGAAGACTGACTTATGTCACTTAGCATTATACTCGGTAGCTCCATCCATGTGTTTGTAAATGTCAAGATTTCATTCTTTTTTATGGAATGGAATGGAATGGAATCATGGTCTGTGTATATATACCACACCTTCTTTATCCAATCATCTATGACAGACACTTGAGCTGCTTCTGTAATTTGGCCATTGTAAATAATGGTGCTATAAACATAAGGGGGTGCGTGTATCCCTTTCAATTAGTGTTTTTGTATTTGGGGGGTAAAAACTCTGTAGCACAATTACTGGATCATAGGGTAGTTCTAGTTTTAACTTTCTGAGGAACCTCCATACTGCTCTCCACAGTGGCTGCACCCGTTTGCATTCCCACCGACAGTAGCACTTACCATCTTGGATAATTAATGCCTGAGCTCTGTGAATGTCCCTGCAGTACCATTTAAAGGGTTAACACTTTGATCTGCTCCGATAGGATGACTGAATGTGAAAGAAGATCCAGAAAGTTGAACCCCTGAAGAAAAGCAAGACAAGATAATGCATGGAAAATGTTTAGCATAGTGGCTGGTACACAGTGAACACTCCATATATTTTAGCTCTTCTTGCTGATGCTGAAGCTGTCCTAGGGGTCACTGTTGTTTAACCTGGGCAGGAGAGTGTGTGGCTGGCTTATCCCCTGCTCCATGAGGCAAAGATCAGACTGCTATAAATTTAGAGAGGAAGATGGCCGGTCTCTGGCCAGTTTGGCAGCTGTTTATCTTCTGTAAGCGTTCTTGTGCTATTCCATTGCAATATAATCTGAAAGTGCCATTGTGAACCCATTTGGGAGCAAGGCTTGGAGCTAAATCAAGGCAACATGGCAAGGAGTCCGTTAACTCAGCCACTTCTGCAGTTACTTCCCTTTGGGCTTCCCATCTGAGAAAGTGGCTTTAGCATATAATAATCATAGTGGCCCTGGCTATGGGACAGAGTTTCCCAACCTCAGCACTATTATTGATATGTGAAGCCTGATTGTCATTGTCGTTGTTGTGGAGGGCTGTCCCTTGTAGGACGTTTTGCGGCATCCCTGGCCTCTACCTCCAAGGTGCTGTTAGCACCCCTACCCTAGTTGTAGCAACCAAAAAATGTCTCCAGACAGTTCCAAGTGACCCCTGGGGGGCAAAAGCACTCCTGTTGAGAACCACTGCTAAAAGGTAATGAGTAATTCCATACTCAAGTAAGTGATCAGAGACTCAAACCGGGAGTACATAGGGGATAGGAAACAATATTTATTGAGCAACAAGTGCTTTGACAGATACTACCTCATATACTTCCTGTAATTTTCACAGCAGGTCTATGAGATAGCTTTTATTACCCATTCATGGATGGGAAAACAGAGACTCATAGGAATCAGGTGATTTGTTCGACTTCTCACATAACTGTTCTGTGGTGGGATGGAGATTTGACTGCAAAGTTCATGCTCATTCACTTATGCCTCATGATTCTCAGTTCACATTGAAAAGGCTCAGCCTCATAATGCTGTTTCTTCTGCCCCCGGAAGGGGAGAGTTACTTTTACCAGGTACAAATGGTTATTAAGCTATTGTCTCTCACAACAAAATCCACCAGTCTTTATTCTGCTTCAGGAAGCTGTGGCTGGGAGTCAGTTAAATGGCATTTCTCCTTTACCAGTTAGCATCCTGTTTGGGTTTGCCAATAGGGGGCACTAGAGAAACGCTGACAGGCAGGAGGAGGAAAGAGGGAGTTCCTTCTTCCTTTAAGCTCGCTCTTCCTGAAGGGAGAAGATATTTGCAAATGACATATCAGATAAAGGACTAGTATCCAAGATCTATAAAGAACTTCTCAAACTCAATACCCAAAAAACAAAAACTCCAGTCAAGAAATGGGCAGAAGACATGAACAGACATTTCACCAAAGAAGACCTACAAATGGCCAACAGACACATGAAAAAAATGTTCCACATCACTTGGCATCAGGGAAATACAAATCAAACCACAATGAGATCCCACCTCACACCAGTCAGAATGGCTAAAATTAACAAGACAGGAAACAACAAATATTGGCGAGGATGCAGAGAAAGGGGGACCCTCTTACACTGTTGGTGGGAATGCAAGCTGGTGCAGCCACTCTGGAAAACAGTATGGAGGTTCCTCAAAAAGTTGAAAATAGAGCTACCCTATGACCCAGCAATTGCACTACTGGGTATTTACCCCAAAGATACAAAAGTAGTGATCTGAAGGGGCACATGCACCCCAATGTTCATAGCAGCAACGTCCACAATAGCCAAACTGTGTAAAGAGCTGAGATGCCCTTCAACAGATGAATAGATAAAGAAGACATGGTGTGTATATATATATATGCAATGGCATATTACTCAGCCATCAGAAAGGATGAATACTTAACCATTTACATCGACGTGGATGGAACTGAAGGGTATTATGCTAAGTGAAATAAGTCAATCAGAGAAAGACAATTATCATGTGGTTTCACTCATACGTGGAATATAAGAAATAGCTCAGAGGATCATAGGGGAAGGGAGAGAAAACTGAATGGGAAGTCATCAGAGAGGAGACAAACCATGAGAGACTCTTTTTTTTTTTTAAGATTTTATTTATTTATTTGACAGAGAGAGACACAGCGAGAGAGGGAACACAAGCAGGGGGAGTGGGAGAGGGAGAAGCAGGCTTGCCACAGAGCAGGGAGCCCGATGTGGGACGCGATCCCAGGACCCTGGGATCATGACCTGAGCTGAAGGCAGTCGCTTAACCAACTGAGCCACCCAGGCGCCCCCATGAGAGACTCTTAACTCTGGGAAACAAACTGAGGATTGCTGGAGGGGAAGTGGGGGGGAATGGGGTAACTGGGTGATTGGCATTAAGGAGGGTATGTGATGTGATGAGCACTGGGTGTTCTATGTAAGTGATAAATTATTGAATGCTACATCTGAAACCAACAATGTACTATATGTTGGCTAATTGGATTTAAATTTAGAAAAAGAAAAAAGGAAAAAGCTAGCTTTTCCTGATCCAGCTGATCCAGCGACTGCCTCTGCTGAGTGCCTAAACTACTAATAGCAGAAACCAACGCTGTCTCCAATATGGCAACATTCTCCCAGGGGACACACCAGCCACCTGGTGGCAGGTTAATTACACTGGATCCCTTCTGTCACCCATGGAGTAGTGTTCTCTCTTGGCTTGAGCAGCATGTTTTCTAGATATTGATTTGCCTTCCTTGCCAATAATACTTCTGCCAGCACCACCATCTATGCACACATGGAATGGTTCATTCACTATCATGATGGCCCACAAATCATTGCTTCTGACCAAAGGCTCAGGGCACAGAGAAAAAAGTGTGGTAATGACTGCATGCCCATGGAATTCACTGCTCTTACCACATACTTCATCACCCAGAAGCAGCCGGTCTAATGGAAGAAAGAAAAGCCTGACTAAAGGTTTAGTTATGACCAGTTGGGAGATAAGTAAAACAAAAAAGATCTCACAGGAGGTAGCATATGCTTTGAATCAGCAACAAATATCGATGCCTAGCTCCCACAAGCTAGAAATCATAAGCCCAGGAATCAAGGGATGGAAGTGGGAATAACTCCTCTAACCATTACACCTAATATCCTACTCACAGAATGTTTGATTTAAAACCCATTACTTGGGTCACGCTGGTTTGGAGGACTTAGTTCCAAGCAGGGGACATGACCATGATTTCATTAAATTGGTAGTTGAGACTACCACTGGCCATTTTGTTCCCCTGGCACACCTGAATCCAAAGGCAAAGAAGGGTAAAGACCTGTCCTGGTTGGGACGATTGTTCTGGATTCTCAAGGTGGAGATTGAGTTGCTGCTACTCAGTGGAGTTAGAGTAGATTATGTCTGGAATCCAAGGGATTCTCTGGGAATCCTTCTGGTACTTTCTGTGTCCAAGAGTAAAAGCTAATGGTAATAACAACCTCCCTACCCTGTCCCCTGGGGGGAAAAAAAGGCAGAACCACCCAACCAGGTAAAAGAATAGAATAGCAATTGGCTGGCCCAGGAAAAAAGGAATATGAAATGGCTATTGGAAGAAGGCAGTTACAAACATCAGTGATGGGTCTTTGGTTATAGAAAGGAAGTCTTCAGTTATATTTTCTTCCTTGCCACTGACTGTGTGTGTGTGTGTGTGTGTACGCGTGTATGTGTGTATATGTGGTACCAATTCCTTTTTTCCTCTCGTCTCCTTTTCCTTTTTTATTTTGTGTAAGTATTGTTCGTGATAGTTAACTTCAAAATTTAGTCTTTCTTTTACTTTGAAGTAATTTTAGACTCAGAAATTACAGAAATTGTCATAGTTTAGCCTTTAGCTTCCAGAATACTCAAGTGTGATTGTGACTAAACTCAAGGAGGGATAAAATTATCCAGAAAGAGAAGTAGTGACTGCCAACCCCAGATGACTCTCATGATAGTTGGGTCTTAGTCTTTCCCCTTTTTGAAGGGACTATGAGACCATTTTTGTTTATGCAAAGGATAGTTATATATCGTTAGGCACAATAATAAATTTGTTACTTCAGTTTAATAGAATTTAGAATATGTGCAAGAGCATGTGTGGATCCTGCGATACCACAAATCTGGATTCTCTCCGTTATTGGGCCATTGATACGTCCAATGCACCCTCCTCTAGGCTGCTTTGGGACTGGATCTCAGCAAACTATGTTTCTCCTTTGCCAATTGGCTTCCTGTGAAGTTCAGATGGTAGGGGGAGCTAGACTGAGATAAAAGCCTGGAGGAGAAAAAAAAAAAAAAAGAATACCTTTCTCCTGGCTATTTCTGTGTCATCTCAACAGCAATAGACCTTTATCACAGCAGTGCAGCTAGTTCCAGCCTCCAACTTTCATTTCTATCCCCAAACCAGCTTTATCATGTTACCTCAGAGGTACCAGACGCGGTAGATTGGGCCCTTCATCAGTGGTCTGAGCCCGAGATCCACAGAGCCTCTCTCCCAAGCTTCTTTTTTTTTAACAGCTTTATGGGGATACAATTCACGTACCATTAAATTTACCCATTTAAATTATACCTTTCAGTGGTTTTTAGTATATTCGGAGTTGTGCCACCATCAACACAATCTGATTTTAGAACAGTTTCACCATCCCCAGAAAAAACCCAGTATCTATTGGGAGTCACTTTCCACCCCTCCTCCCGCCCAAAGCAACCATTAATCTACTTACAGTGTCTCTGGATTTGCCTACTGGGGGCACTTCATGTAAATGAATTCATACAACTTACAGCCCTTTGTGACTGGTTTCCTTCACTTAGCGTGATTTTTTTAGAGTTCATTCATGTTGTAGCATGTACTTCATTCCTTATGGCATAATAGTATTCCATTGTATGAATAGACCACATTTTGTTCAGCTGTTCATCAACTGGTAGACATTCAGGTTGCTTCTACTTCTTTGCTTTTGTGAATACTTATACTATGAACATTTATGTACAAATTTTGTGTAGACCCATGTGTCCATTTCTCTTGGGTATCTATCTCAAAGTGGAATTACTAGGTGATATGTTTTCCAAACTTCTTAATTCTGATGATCTCCATCTCTTTATTGTATTCCCACAGCCCCAGGAGTAGCAGCTCCCCCCTTCACTTAGAATCACTAGATGACCTCAGTGTTCCCTTTCATTCTTTCTAACCTCCAATGCTGTGCAATCAGTTCCCTGCATTAAGTTTCTTCAACTGAAGTACCAAGTATGATTTCTGGGTTTTTTTTACTAGACTCTGGATAATATAATCATATGAAGCATTATAATCAGTTTATCCATCTTCACTGAGCAAGGACTAGAAATCTCTTTAAACCTCAGCAGGTCACATATAAATAACTCACACACAATGAAAGCTGTAACATCGGCATATATTTCCTGTTAGTAATGGGATTTAATTAGAATCCACTGAATGCGTGGCCACCCTGTGATAATATTTTAAGAATCTTTCTGAAATGGTTTAAGGCCAGTGCCACTTAAATCCTGGAGGAAAATCCATTTCTTCATTTCTGCCTTCCCTTATTTATTTATTCATTTAACAATTATTTATTTATCACTCAAGTTGTGCCAGGCACTATTCTAGGTGCTGGTGTTATAGTAGTAAATAAGATACACAAAATTCTTAATAATCATAGGGTTTATATTTTAATGGAAATAAACAAGTAAGCACAAATGTAAGTGTCCGATGGTGAATAGTGATATGGAAAAATTTAAAGAATGGGAGGAAGATAAAGAGGGCTGAGTTTGGAGGTACATTTTTTAATGGGCTGGTCAGGAAATACTCCCCTGTGAAAGTAACATGTCAACAAACTCCCAAAGTAGCTGAGGGAGGAGGCATGTGATTATCTGGGAGAAAAAGTGTCCCAGGCTGAACAATAGCAAGGCTTCCCTTTCAAGGCCTTGATCAAGTTGGGAAGATGCCTGGTTTGTTCAAGGAACGGGAAAGAGACCAACCTGGCTGACTTGATCCCAGGGGGAGAGCTGTAGGAGAGAATGTCAGAGAGGCAATGTAGGATCCATCCTATAACCCTTTGTATGCTATCATAAAGACTTGGGCTTTTATTATGAGTGTGGTAGGAAGCCAGTGGAAGGATCTCAATGAGGAAATAACATGACTTGACTAACATTTTAACAAGATTACTCTAGCTTCCTGTGTTGAGAATAGATTATGGCAATGAAGCTAGAAGGCAATAATCTGAACAGAGAATGTAGTGAGAACAATGGTGAAATAAGTAGTTGGATTCTGTATTTGTTGACAGAGGGCAACTGGTTCCACCATCAATGGTCAGAGAAGCTCCTCTCTCTACAGTCAGTCTGGAAATGAGTGAGATGAGAGAGAAGTCAAAGATGACTCCCCAGATTTTCATCTGAGCACCTGGAAAAATGAATTGCCTAGTATTGAAACAAGAAAAACTGTAGGAGGAGTAGGTTTCCAGGAGAAATCATGAGTTCAGTTTTGCTTATGCTAAGTTTGACATGTCTGTTAGACATCCAAATGGAGATGTCAAGAAGTCAGCTGTATTTACAAATCTGAAGTGCAAGGGAGAATCAAAACCGGAAATATGAATTCGGAAGTTCTTGATGTATGTATAGTATGTATAGCCATGAAAATAATCATGAAGTTTAAGTGAGGATTTTATGTAGAAAAAGAACAAATCCAAGGACCAAGGCCCAGGGTAGCAAGACCTTGGAGTTCAAGGAGACGAGAAGAAACCAGTAAAAGAGACAATGAGTGGATGTTGAGATTGGAGGAAAACCAGAAGTATGTGGTGTCCTAGAAACCAAGTGAAAGAAACTTTCAAGGAGAAGGGTGTGATTAACATTCTGGCAACTTCCATCTAGGGCCTCATGACACTATGGATGTATGGAAACATACATGAAGCAGTTAGATCTCTGTTCTGTGTGAATTCGTATTTGTAAGAATTTGCTGTGTGTATGTATGGCATAAAATAGGTCATTACTCTTTTCCTGTGGAGATATTATAAGTAAAAATAATAAATTCCTACGGAAATGGGACTATTTCATAGATTATTATTATCTTCCTGCCATGGTAAAAGATTTTGATCATTTGTCTTCAACAGGTGGTTCTACATCAAACTTTGTGTTGTTCTCTCAATTATACCTTGAAGCAAAATATAAGGAAAAAATAGAAATGAAATGTGTTAATTGGATACACAGGCTATTGTATGGTAACTAAAACACTCAGTGGTTTAACCAAGGTATATTTCTCTGTCATTAAAAATCCAACATGGTTGGTCAAAGAGGGTCTTGTCTTCTCATTTAGGGATACATGATGGTGGAGACCCCACCATCTTGTAGCTGCATCTGGCCTCCAAGGGTACAGCAGCAGGAGAAGAGAAGACTGAACAACTGGGTGGATGCTTTTAAGGACTTGGTTAGGGAATGGCTTAGATAGCTTCCACCAACAACCCAGTGGACAGAACCCAGTTGTGTGGTCTCAACTATGAGGAATCCCGGGAAATGAGTCTTCTTGTCTGCCCAGGAAGAGGAAAATACAACAGTTTGTTGAACAGATAGATAGCCTTGTCTCTGCTACAGGAATGGAGAGTAAGGAAAAGAAAGACATCAATAAAATAAATTTCTTTATAAGATTTCTGATTGTTTTGGTTTAGAACTGAATCTTGTATATTTCTTTCAAGTGAATTCCCTTTCGCCTTTCTAAAGAACTTGAGGAAAACTTTTACTTCCTTTTCAAACCGTGTGACTTAAAGAAACTTAAGAATTCTGACATCATTTACACATACCTGAATTCCTTGAGCAAAAGTACTTTTTATATGAAATATATTGGCTTATATAAATTATTTGGACACAATCAGATACAGCCCAGGAAACTGCAACGTAATGAGATAGGCTGAGAAAGGCAGACGCTCAGAATAAATAAGATCTGTCCTCTGGGGTGCAAAAGGTGCTGGGAAGGTAGACAAGGGCTGGGAGGCAGAGTGTGAAAGCCTGCGTGTGCTGATAATAGGCACAATCATAAATGCCACCCAGCCAAGCATGCAGCACTTAGCAGTCCGGCACAGAGTGCATTTTAACGGGAAGGCTAGCAAAGACTCCACAAAGATCCCAAGCTCAAATTGTAAGCAGATAAAATAAAGGTCACCAAGCAAGTAAACAGCCCTCCTACAAGACCACTCAAAGATTGTTCTCTGATCTTCAGAAAAGGCAAAGTCCCAGTCCCAGGAAGACCTTTGAAATGGCAGGGGGAGCGGGGGGTAGAAGCAAAATGGTTTGAATTAGAAAAGCGGGTTATCGGCACAGGACATAACATAAAAGTGCTCAGCATTGGCTACACATTGAAATTATCTGGGCGAGCGTACCAGCAGACCCCCTGGACCAATTAAATCGCCTGTGGGTGGGGCCTCATCACCATTGAGTGTTCTAGCTCCCCAGGTGTTTCCAATGTTAAATCAAGGCTGAGAACAGATGAGCAACCGGTGGGAAGTTATACATCTTTAACTTTGTAACTAATGTCAGGACTGGCTAAGAGACCAGAGGTCTGGAAATCCACAGAATAAAAAATTTCTCTAGGACTCCTTACTTAGCTGTGCCAATATACATTGTAGTAAAACATACAATAGTCACAGGAACTGGCATCTTATTTGGCAGCGGTTCTATGGTCTGATAATACCTACAGAATCATTTTAATGGGGAAAATACATTAGGAAGTTATAATGGTTTCTTTCCACTTTTGACTTGAATTTTAAAATATCTAAACTACTCAAAATACTTTAAGATCTTGTTATTCAAAAGGAGGACTAGATAGCTGAGTGTTTCTAAAAGAGGAGATCTTATTGGTAATTAAGGCATTCAATGTAACCCTGGGACTATAAAGCTTTGGCCGTGCTAATTTCTTAATAATGACATCCAGGCGTCATCCCCACTGCAGTCACAGCCACTAGTCCCCATTTTACCCAAGCCATCAGGCTTGGTGCCTGGAGCAGTCCAATAAGACAAAGGGAAACAGTATTACCATCTTAATATTTCTATCTCCTCCTTTCCCCTGCTAATACCACTAAGGTTACCATAAACACATTGCTATGGAAAGTATAACACCATCCAAAACAGTTGGGTTTTTGAGGACTCTACATGTGAGACTATAAATAAAAATAGAATTTTCCAAGTGCAGCCTAAGGAAATGAAATGGCCATTGGGTCTTGCCCTGTCATATGGGTGTTGTGTCACTTGCTTTTACCGGTATCCTGAAGGAAATTAATCTATGTACAGAAGTCAAGGCTATTATATCCATGACAGATTTTCTTTTTTTCTTTTATTATTTTATTATGTTATGTTAGTCACCATACAGTACATCATTAGTTTCTGATGTAGTGTTCCATGATTCATTGTTTGCGTATAACACCCAGTGCTCCATGCAATACGTGCCCTCCTTAATACCCATCACCAGGCCCTTCAACAGATGAATGGATAAAGAACATGACAAATTTTCAATGGTGGCCTTATAGTAGTTGTCACTTAAGCCTTGGCACAATCTCAGTTGAATGATGATTAAGATTTCTATGGCACCTCTTTCCTTCCTTTCTTCATTCACTTGTTTATTCCATCAACAAATATTTTTCAACCGTCCCTGCATGCCAGACACACAAAGATGAGTAAGACACCAGTGTCTCATTATAGATCTTGTTACTCCAAACCAACAAATGCATAAGAGTCCTATTTGTATATATACACTTGCTTCCTACTTTTTAAAAATTCATGTATGGAAATCTGAACTTATGAAAGATAATTGAGGATATGATGTTTCTGGTTTCCAAAAAAATTTTCATGAAATAATTCACCTCTGGGTTCTTTCAGATCGTGAATCCCCTTAGGGCATTTAAGAATTATTGATGATTGATCACTTGATTAAGGAATTACAGGGAGTCTAAAGCAGTGGTTCTCAACTCTGGTTGCACATTCGAGTCACTTAGGAAGGTTTTAAAACATCCGAATGCCCAGGTCCCATTTCAAACCAATCGAATAACAATCTCTGGAAGTTGGAATTGGGCATCGGTATTTTTAAACCTTTCCAGGATTAATCTAAATGTGCATTCAGGGTTGAGAATCACTGCACTAGAGCAAGAGAAGGCCAAATCCTTATGGCTACTTGTTTTTGTTAATAAAGTTTTATCAAAACACAGCCATTTCCATGTATGTCTACATCTGATTTCACACAACAAAGGCATAGCTGAGTAGAGTGACGGAGACCATATGGCCCACATTGCTGAAAATATTTACTATCTGGCTCCTTACAGAAAAAGTCTGTGGTCCCCTGGGCTAAAGAAAGGAGAGACATGGAAAACTCAAAATGTCCAGCAACCAAGTGTCTGCAGCTTTCCTGCCCCCCGCCCCGGAATACAGATAAAGCAGCTACTGAAATCATTCTGACAGTTGGTGAAAAGAATTTATTCTATTTAATACAGTTTGATTCACATGTGACTTTTCAGAGGCATGTTCTTCCAGGACACACCAGTTCTAAGGCCTTGACTCTCAGCTTCAAACCCACCCTTCCTTTTTTTTTTTTAATTATGTTATGTTAGTCACTATACATTTACATCATTAGTTTTTGATGTAGTGTTCCATGATTCACTGTGTATAACACCCAGTGCTCCATGCAATACATGCCCTCCTTAATACCCATCACCGGGCTAACCCATCCCCCCACCCCCCTCCCCTCTAGAACACTCGGTTTGTTTCTCGGAGTCCATAGTCTCTCATGGTTTGTCTCCCCCTCTGATTTCCGCCCCCTTCATTTTCCCCTTCCTTCTCCTAGTGTCCTCCATGCAATTCCTTATATTCCACAAATAAGTGAAACCATATGATAATTGCCTTTCTCTGCTTGACTTATTTCACTTAGCATAATGCCCTCCAGTTCCATCCATGTCGATGCAAATGGTAGGTATTCATCCTTTCTGATGGCTGACTAATATTAGATGTGGTCCAATCTTCCATTTTTAGCTCTGTGTGCTGGAGCTGGGACTCTGCAAACGACATTGCAGCTTCTCAGCCGCTTTATTAAGCTCTGCCAATAGGGGACGCTAGGGGAGCATTGCAAGCCCGGAAGAGGAAGAAGGAAATTGCTCTTTTCGGTTTGCTTTCATTTCTGTCAGCATCATCCTAGCAATGCTTCTTTATCCTAGCAATGGCTGTTCATCCCAGTAGCACCAGTTGATTCTACTTTGATATTTTGCTGACACTCTCAGAACCGGCCTCATTGTGTGCTCTTGGGAGCTATCATTCACTAGAAAAGTACTTTTCCTAGAGGTCTAGGTCCCAGCTCCATGTGCCCCTTCTTTGAGCTCAGAGACACCAACATCAGCCAGGCATTGCCATCTCCCCAGAGGCCTGAGTCCCACTTCTGTGGGCCCCGTCCTTCAAGCTTCTTAGTTTTGGTAATGTCAACCTCTCCTCTTCCTCCTCCTTTCTCCTCTTCCTCTTCCTCTTCCTCTTTTTTTGCTGAGCCACAGAGGTTGTACTTCCCACATGACACATGTTTCCTTTTTGCCTTTTTAGTTTTCCAATGCCTGGGAATATTATTTATATTA
Organism: Mirounga leonina; assembly: GCF_011800145.1. NCBI lineage: Eukaryota > Metazoa > Chordata > Mammalia > Carnivora > Phocidae > Mirounga > Mirounga leonina. The sequence goes on along the minus strand of NW_023270158.1, from coordinate 424,452 downwards.
AATTCTTTCTGTTAATATTACTGGTGCTGTTGCTATCTCCTGTGTGAGAAAGAGCTATTGTCTATTAAGGGCTTAGGAATCATAAATTATCATTGTATCCTGTATTCCATAAAGATTGATGGATTCATACTGTTGTGTGGGAAATAGAATGTTAAATTTGAAGATATTATGCACTCTCTAATATAATCTACCTACATATCATTAATAATGTCTTATTTATGCACTACATAAAAGAATGGGCTTTGTCACTGTACATAATAGGGATCATGACTTCTGAGGAAATGCTTCTTTTACTCTTGCTGAGAATTAATGAATAAGAATTCACTGCGTGTTTACAATAGTGTATGCTGCAAAGATGCAATTTAGTGACTCTAGGGGACATTCCACCTTAGCTCGGTCATGCCCAAAAGATGAGGCTCAGACTGGGGCGCCTGGGTGGCTCAGTCGTTAAGCGTCTGCCTTCTGCTCAGGTCATGATCCCAGGGTCCTGGAATCGAGCCCCGCATCGGACTCCCTGCTCCGCAGGAAGCCTGCTTCTCCCTCTCCCACTCCCCTTGCTTGTGTTCCCTCTCTTGCTGTGTCTCTCTCTGTCAAATAAATAAAATCTTTAAGAAAAAAAAAGATGAGGCTCAGACAAAACATGGGTAAATCAGATAACTTCTATCCATTCACTGAGCCCAAAATCTAACAGGTCATTTCATCCTTGTAAGTAAGCTGAAAACTGGAGTTTGTTAAGATGGAGTTAGAGCCAAGACTCCCTGCTCGGCAGGGAGTCTGCTTCTCCCTCTGACCCTCCTCCCTCTCATGCTATCTGTCTCTCATCCTCTCTCTCTCAAATAAATAAATAAAATCTTAAAAAAAAAAAAAAAAAAAAAGATGGAGTTAGAGCCAAGAAAGTGCCAGGTGAACTAGAGACAAGCTCCTCTGTGGATTCTGTTTGGTCCATGATTTGTTCTCTAACATTCATCTTCTTTTTTTTTTTTTTAAGATTTTTTTATTTATTTGAGAGAGGGAGAAAGACAGAACCCACATGCATACACCTGCATGGGGGGGAAGGGGCAGAGGGAGAGAGTCTCAAGGACAAGAAAACTCCCCGCTGAGCACAAAGCCCCATGCAGGGCTCGATCTCATGACCCTGAGGTCATGACCTGAGCCAAAACCAAGAGTCGGATGCTCAACTGACTGTGCAACCAAGGCGCTGCTCTAACACCCATCTTCTAAGCTGACTTACACGGGCTAGTTTGTTTTCATTTCTTCATTAAGTTTCCTTTTAGAAAATGGCTGCTTCACTACCATTGGCTACAAAGAAAACAGGGGACAACTAAATAATAGATTTGTAGAATAGAAAAGGGGTCAGCAGGGCACCTGGGTGGCTCAGTTGGTTAAGCGTCTGCCTTCAGCTCAGGTCATGATCCCGGGGTCCTGGGCTTGAGTGAGCCCCGTGTCGGGCTCCCTGCTTAGCGGGGAGCCTGCTTCTCCCTCTACCTCTGCCCTTCCCCCTGCTTGTGCTCCCTCTCTCTCTGTCAAATAAATAAATAAAATCTTAAAAAACAAAGAAAGAAAGAAAAGCGGTCAGCAAATGAAAGCTCACAGCCCAAATCTCACTTGCCACCTGTTTCTGTCAATAAAGCTTTATTAGCCACATGACGTGATGAGCCCTGGGTGTTATACGCAACTGAAGAATTATTGAACACTACATCTGAAGCTAATGATGTACTATATGTGTTGGCTAATTGAATCTAAATTAAAAATAAATAAATGACGTTTTATTGGAACACAGCCACACCCATTCGTTTTCATATGGTCTATTGCTGCTTTCACTAACATTGCAGAATTGAGTGGTTGCGACAGAGACTGCATGCTCCACAAAGCCAGAAATCTTGACTCTCTGGCCTCTTACAGAAGAAGTGTGCTGACCTCGACGGAGAGGAGGAGAAGGTGTCTGTCATTACAGTGTGGCATGGTGCCAGTCGTTAGGTTGTCAGCCATGGGGCCCAAGGGACATTCTGCTTCTCAAGCTCTTCCCTGGCAACCGTGTGCTCAGATTAGAATGCCCTACAGCTCCGCTACACCTATCTACCCCCTACTCAGCTTCCGATCCTGTGTTCCCTCCTCTGTGTCCTTCAGACTCCCCTGGCTAAGTGTGGTTGGGGTCATGCCTGTCTCCTCTACTGTCCATTTGTCTCCACCTGGATCTTAGGTTCTTTTAGAAATAGGAAGGAGTATTATCCATCCATCCCTTAAAATGTACTTGGCGAGAGCCTTGTGCAGAGCAGCTAATTAGTAATTATGGTTTCATTGGTCACCACTATCCGGAGGGACCTATAAAGCTGCCTTGTTGGCTTTAGAAAAGAGCCCTCGAGTTGTCATCCCCTGCTGTTGTGTGCATCCTCCTTGTCAGGAACAGACCATCACCAACACAGGTCTGGTCATTTTTAGGTAAAACACTGGACTATACAAAAATGAAGACTAGGAAAGAAGGTTATTCATCTTTGTAACCTTCATATCCCTACATAATTCCTGGCTATATTAAGCATAAAGGTATATATGCTAAGGGAAACAAAATGACTGATAGATGATAATAGATAAATAAAAATAGATGAAATTATTAAGGTTCTACAACTGCCAAAAGACTGTTTTCACTCTCCCAAATGATTTCTGTTTTATTAAAATTTTCTCTTTAGTAATACAGTATAATCTATCTTAAGTGCTATGATTTTAGATAGCTTTCATGCTGAGAGTTAAAACCAAGCACAACATAAAAAATGGATTTAGTAAAACTTCATTTTCTCAAAGATTCAGAGAAACAAACAATGCAGGGGAAAAAAGGAAAAAATACAATTTATGCAATAGAGAGAGTCTTGAAAGGCCAAGCAATGACCCTACTAAATGATAAACACGAGTGACTCTTCCCAGTGCTCAGCCCTGTGACCCAAGCAGCCCTGGCATCATGCCACTCCAGTGATGCTTTGCGTGTTGTCTCTCATTTTTTCCCTTCTGTGACCTGCTAAGATTTGTTTTCTTCAAAAACTTATCAACCGTCTCTTGATTCAAACTGCCTGGAATGTGCTGATTGCCAGAGGTTCAATGCCTTAAGGCTCTTGTGAGAGCAAATATAGGCAGGGGCCTCGACGATTCTTTTTTCTAATGGCTCAACTAAATACCAGAGTGACAGAAAAAATGAGAGAAGGAGAGCTGAAGGTACTGGTAGTAATTTTTTTAAATAAGGTATTCTTTGTCTTAAAAGTCATTTTACTTGAGCGCCTGGGTGGCTCAGATGGTTAAGCGTCTGCCTTTGGCTCAGGTCATGATCCCAGGGTCCTGGGATCAAGTCCCGCATCGGGCTCTCTGCTCCTTGGGAGCCTGCTTCTCCCTCTGCCTCTCTCTCTCTCTGTCTCTCATGAATAAATAAATAAAAATCTTAAAAAAAAAAAAAAAAGTCATTTTACCGGGTCTGCTCAAGTAGTACCTGGTTTACAATAAGCTTTTAGTAAGTATTTAGCCTGCAATTCAAATAATACTCAAACCCGATTGTGTGTGTGTGTGCACAGATATATTTATATAAACATCACTCAGATTGTGCAACAGGGAGCTACGGAGCCAAGCTTACTGACAGCAGTGTTTGGGATCCCGTAGACAATGATATAAGGAAATTCAAGATGACTCAAAAATTTCTCTGTAAATGCCTGAAATTCTGAAATTAATAATCCAGTCCTTTTTGGTCATGAGCGGTCCATCGGGAGGTCACTTCTATGAAGTCAGGCGCCGTACAATGCCTTGTTCACCAGTGTATTTGCGGTCAATGGCATAGTGCCTGGCACGAAAAGGCTCAATTATTTGTTGTATTAAGTCAATGGAAAGCACTGTTCTCTATTTGCAAATGGCACTGCAGGGTCACCCCCGAGGATCTTAGCCCTTCGTGATGAGTGAGTTTTCCAGATTACCTTTATTCCTCTGAGAGCCAGGTCATCATTAAAAGCTGCCGAGGACACCTACACACCTGTCCTCCTCCTTGTGTTGGGAAAAATGATATCATTATCTCCTGGACATTTTTCAGAATAAGTATAGGTGACAAAGCCCGAAGAAGATGAGCTGGCCCAAGTGACATTTTTACTGGTGATGGTCCCAAAGATGGGAAAGGGCAGCAAGCTGCTAAATAACCCCACAAATTGTGACAGGTACTTAAAACAAGAAGCTCCAAATAAGTCCTTCTAATCTCCCATCTCAGTGAGCTAGAAGAATATGAGACCAGGATGGGAGGGTGGCATTACAAAGTTCTGTACACATTTTGCTCACTGTTAGAGAACTACCCATTTTTATAATCAGTGCTCCTTCGAGGGATGGCTTGGTCATGCGAAATGGTCTTCAATCTCAGGGACTAGGGAATGGCTTCTGATACATTTAATCTAGCTAAAGTGCAGGCACCATTTATCACAAATAAGATAAGAAAGATAAATATATCTGTGTCATTTTACCTCCGGAGGCTCTGGCTTCAGCACAGAAAGTTAGCACAAGTGCTCAGCTTCTGGTCCTCAACCTGGACTGCGCATTGGAGTCACCCAGGTCCTACCCCTGGGGTTTCTGTGTGTGTTTGATGGGGGTTGATAGGGGCGTGGAGGAAAGGGAGCAGCCCAGGCGTTTTGGCAATGGCAAGGTTGGCTACAGAGCCAATTACCTACCACAGAATCACAGAAGGTATCTAAAATAGATTTGTGTCAGATGGCATGTTCTGAATTTTATCATGTACGATTTCTTGGAAGGGCCAATACTTTTCATATTTCCTTCTTCCTCTGACTTTTGCAAGTATGATCCTGTTCCTGAATGTATGCTTTCTTCCCTTAATTAAAAAAAGAAAGCTCGCACAGCAGTTGGATTCCCTTCCATTAATCTGTGCTTTCAGAAGGTGAGCCTTTTCGTCAAAGCCATTTTATCAATGGTAATTGACAGCTGCCAATATTTCAGCCAGAGAGAATCTACCATATCATTCTTTTCCAAGTCTGTCTCATTCGGATTTTGACATATTTCAAGGGCAATTGGCTAAGATGGTGACCTCTCAGCCAGATCACTCTCTTTGGGAGAGTCACCGAGTAAGAGGGGCATGGTCTCTTTCTTTGGGGGTTTCCTAGGGAAGACTGACAGAGAAGTGCCAGTAAAGAAACGACAAATTTCATCACAAAAAATATTCCTTGTTAATGCTATAAACAATCATTCTTTCCAAGGACATACAAAAGCAAGAGACTGGTCCCAACTCAACCTCAACAGGCAAAACTATGGGGGCTGCAGAGGGTTGAAGACAGAAGGAAGAGTCAGGCCAGCATAGGCCCTTTCTGACGATCTGCCAAGAGGGGAACTTTGCTGGCAAACTGGGTGCGCGTCCTGCTGCCAAGCGTAGACAGACTCAGAGGAGGTCTCCTCTGCATGAACCAATTCTTCGAGACCATCCAGCTTTCCTTTTATAGGCGTGGGGTGAGAAAAAAAAGCTCTCCCATACTGTTACCCGGTTGTTCTTTTCTGAGCTAGAGTTTTCACTTCTATGAGCATTAGTTCTAGGGCTCCCTTTGTGATCTGTTCATCTTGGTGCTTTTCCTGTGAGCCTACTTAGGGGCTTTTAGGCTGGGAAGATGGGGCCCAAAATAGTAAAATAAGACAAGAGAATTGGCCCTGCCTTTTGTGAGACGAAGCGTGTCTTCCGAATGAACAGCGCCGAGGTAGCATCACGGGTTACCTGTCATGTCCTATGTGCTATTTCTGGTTGATGATGCTGCAGCTTTATATAGAGCTAGAGAGATACTCAACCCATGAGTATCTAGCTCGACCGTGAGCCTCAGCTCCTCTACGACACGATATGATTGTATAGAAAACTGCTACAGTGGGTCTAAACCTACTTACTGAACATGTTGAACGTGCGTTAGCTTCCCGGGCTTCTCACAACACACGTGACAGAGTCACATCCCTCCACGTGGCTTCCCGCCACCTCTGCTATGTCATCGCCCATAGCATGGCAAGGTGACTTTTAAGTTGATCTTGCTTGTGTGTGAGATAAATACCTTTTTTTTTTTTTTTAAGTTGGAAGGTTTTATTTACCTGACATTCAGGTCTGTCACTTCAGAAAATGAGTCTTGAAGAATAAGGAAGGTAGGGGTCTTTAAGCTGTGGCCAGCATCTGTGCAGGGTCAAATCTGTCATACCTGAGCAGAGGGAATTTTCTAGATCATGAATCAGAGCAGGGGGCTGGTGTAAGCTGGGCTCCAGGGGAGAATGGTAGCAGCCGGCCTGGCAGCCTGTCAGTACCACTGAGCATCACCGCCTGTGCTCATGTAGGAGAGCCCCCAGGACAGCAAGAGAATGCAAAAAATAAAAAGAAAGCAGCACAAATAAGAAATAGACAGAGGAGAGACTCTAATTAAAATAGAGTGACTGAAGAGGTGACTTCCATTGCATTTGGATATTTTTAGAAGCACCACGCTAGCATTTCATCCCTGAAAACACCCACTGCTCTCACCAATATATTAAAAATCTCTAAGTGCCTTCTCAAGATTGGACATTGGCCAATTCTTGCCTGTTCTTGCTTAGAATAGGAACAGGATGTGCTGTGTCTGCTATTTGAAATCTTGTGGGTTTTTCCCCCCATCCTTTCCTTAGTGCCCAAGTTGGGATTTATGATGTCACAGATGCTGTCTAGGTAGGTTTCCATTTTGTTACTTTTTCCCATTTATCCTCATTTTTGCTTCTAGGCCATCAAAAACAGAATTCAGCCCACTAACGCAATGAAAAATACATATGTATGTTGTCCAGGAAGAATCCAAATATGATTATACTAGTTCTTCATGGAGAACATTTTATGAAGGAATAGAAGCTGTAATTAAGTGTTCTTCCCACTTATAGCAATTTAATTAAAAAGACTAAAGTTATCGATTTTTTAAAACTATTAAAAGGCATCCACACTGCTGGTTCTGGGCTGTTGCCGGCAGACCATTCACTCATGGAGTATAATTTTCCATTTCCTCCAGTACAATGAAACCCTTTATTAAATGCTTTCTTGCTGTGGACAGATTGGTTTATAGTTGAAGCAAGCAGGGATTTATAATCCCTTGCTGCTGTTTTCTTACCCTTCAATTCAGATCCTGCCAACACCACATAGATTTATCTCTTTAGCTTTGAAAGGACTTTGGATTTGGGTTGATTTTATTTCACAGGCTGAAGTAGGCTCAACACAAGAGATTGTGCCAACCAAGGGGAGTTTGGAAGGGCTGAATAATCTCGGTTGGCTCAAGATTATATGTACATCAAGCCAGATGAGAATGGAAGAGGGGTTGCTTGAGTGTCCTTACAATATGGCTGTTGGCTTTCTCCAGAGCATGTGACCCAAGAGAAAAAGTCAAGGAGGAAACTGCAATGCCATTTATGACCTGGTCTCAGAAAGCACACGTCACTTCTGCCATATACTCTTTGTAAGAAAGAGGTCACTAAAGTGCTCGCTTCAGCAGCAGATATACTAAAATTGGAAAAAAAAAAAAAAAAAGAAAAGAAAAGAAAAAAGAAAAAGAAAGAGGTCACTAGGTTAGCCCATACTCATGGGGATGGGTAGTAAGTTCCATCTCTTGAAGAGAGGCTACCAAAGAATTTGTAGACATATTTTAAAAGCAACACACACTTGCTTTTCCCTCTATCTGCTGTTCTCCGTCTATAAATATTTCAGTATCTCACTCTTCCACTTTATTCAGGCCTCGGCTCATATGTTACCACTGTACAGAGGTCCTTCTTGATACCCCACTTCCATCAAAAGTAGTATCTGAGTCCCTGTCATCACCGATATTATTCATCTATCTTAATTCATCTATCTATAATTGGCTTCCTCCACTAAAAAGGAAGCTCTTTGGGGGCAAGAGATGTTGTGTCTTATTCACCATTGTATCGCCAGTGCCTAGAACACAGTAATAACTCAATAAATACTCATTATTTTTTAAGAGAGAGAGAGAAAACACAGGTGTGGGGGGAGGGGCAGAGAGAGGGAGAGAGAGAGAGAGAGACTCTTAAGCAGGCTCCACAGCACTCACTCTCACAACCCTGAGATCATAACCCTGAGATCATGACCTGAGCCAAAACCAAGAGTCGGATGCTTAACCAACTGAGCCACCCGGGCATCCCAAATATTCATTAGTGAGTGGATAGACTCATTCATTTCCTCATTTAGCAAACATTTACTGAAGATCAATTATTTGCAAAAAGACACCAGGCCATAAGGAAAAGGGTTTATACTGGGAGATAGGATGAAAAGATTCTTTTTTTTTTTTAGATTTTATTTATTTATTTGACAGAGAGATAGAGAGGGAGCACAAGCAGGGGGAGGGGCAGGCAGAAGGAGAGGGAGAAGCAGGTCCCCCGCAGAGTAGGGAGCCTGACACAATGCTCCATCCCAGGACCCTGGGATCGTGACCTGAGCCAAAGGCAGACGCTTAACCTACTGAGCCACCCAGGTGCCCCGGATGAAAAGATTCTTTTTTTTTTTTTACTTGAATTTTTTTTTATTATTATGTTATGTTAATCACCATACATTACATCATTAGTTTTTGATGAAGTGTTCCATGATTCATTGTTTGCGTGTAACACCCAGTGCTACATGAAGAACATGCCCTCTTTAATACCCATCACCAGGCTAACTCATGCCCCCAGCCCCCTCCCCTCTAGAACCCTCAGGTTGTTTTTCAGAGTCCATAGTCTCTCATGGTTCATCTCCCCCTCCGATTGATTCTTAAAATAAGTTCTCAACCTTCTAGATGTTCAAGTAATGTTTTCCAAAATGAGTTGTCCAGAGTATTAATCAGTATTGCCAAAAAAAAAAAAAGTGTTCTACAGTTAAGGACAAACACTGGTTTAAACAAAGTTAAACATTTTTTATTATTGCACAACTTATCAAAGTTTTAAATATGCTAATGTGCCATGTAAATCCCCCAAAGGGGAGGTATAATATACTGGACTTCCAAAAACTTATGAAGTTTTCTTTCTTGAACCTACATGCAAGAGTTAGCCTTGAAAGGCTGAGATGAGTTCTTGAGACAAAAGAGGTGAGTTAAGCAGAAATATAAATTTAGAGCAGTGAAGCTATAATGACCAGAAGAAGGCAGAATTAGCAAGTTCACCTGAGTCTTCTGGATATTCTACAGAACATAAGAGACAAGTTTGTCTGCTCCAAGTGAGGGAGACGGGAGTGATACTGAGGCTTTGAGAGGTGGAGAAAATGTCTGCAAAAGCAAGAAAGGAAACACAAATAAGGGAACAGCAGAGCCATTGCGAGAGCCAGGCAAGGCCACAGAGAATGGATTCAAAGTGGTCTCGACCAATATATTTCCATGACCTTCTCCACGCCAATGACCCCTACACGCAAGTGGAGAAAGCAAATACAAATAGAACCCAGGGACTTGAAGTGACCTGACAAAGTCCATATAAGTTCAAGGAGAAAAGAAATTCTAGAGATCAAGAGGGGAGTATCAAAAGGGTGCACCCAGAGTGAAAAGGGGTAAAGGACTAGCAAAGTCCAGACCAGTGAGGAAAAATAAAGAAAGGGGAGAGAGGGAAGCCTTGTTGAAAAGCTCAGATGCATTTTCATGTCATGGCATTCTGGATGCTGGTGTCTTGGCTTAGCTGACTGGATTCCTGACCACAGCTCCCAGCCCACTACTCTATCTATACCTTGCCTGTCTCAATTTCTGCCCTCCTTCCCATGGAAACCTCCACAATTTATGGGGAACCGAGAGCCTCAAGAACTCCTCTGGTCTCATGGCTGCCCCGAGTCCTGACCTAGGCTGGCAACTCCTCTGTCCTGGGAACACTGGCAAAGAAAAGGCTAAATCAGAGAAAGGCTCGCGCTAAAGAGTACAGATTTGGAAAACCCTGAATGAGAGCATCACATACAGCGTATATGAAGTCTCATATCCTCAGGATTACTGACCATAAGTGAAATGTCATGCCATTAGGAACCAAACAAGCACTTCTCAGCCTTCAGTAGATGTGAGAATTATGTGACTACCCTACCCTCAGATTCTGATTCCGTAGGCTTTGGAGGCGCCTGGTCATCTGCATTTTAACAAGCACCCTCAGTGACTGTCATGCAGGTAGTCCCAGATATTTTGAGAAATGCCACTTAAAGCTTTTTGCTGGTGAATTTCAGTATTGAAGGGACTTAGGGACGGCAGTCTGGTCCAGAAGAAAGGACGTGCCGTAAAGCTCAGCGTAGCAAGAACACTGGGGTTTTTTTTCCCAGGATGGTATGTTTTTTGGAGGACAATTAGTGTGCTGAGACCGAGGAGGCAGACACAGGACCCCAGGCACACCTCAGCATGTCTCTGCCCTTGAGCTCGCCACCGCACTGCCCCCCACCCCTCTGATGACCACCGCTAATGAGGCCTCGGAGGGGCGTTCTGGGAGGAGCCTAGGGAGGTTTCCTCATCGATGACCGAGGGCAGGTGAAGAGAAGCTTTATATCACCCACAGAAGAACAGCTCCTGGCACTTGTAAAGTGGATTCAGCATCAGAGCAAAGGAACTAGATAAACGCAAAGTGATATTCACTGAGAGAGCCTTATCGCGAACGCCAACCGAAAATTACCCAAAGTGCTATTGACATAAGATATTACATAAAAAAGCAGAAGTCTCCAGCTCTTTCCCAAGGAGCTTGCCTTGCTGTTCTCTGGGCTCCGGCTGTGCAGAAGGACAGAAAGCACCTGTGGGCACATCGCCAGCAGTTAAGAAGCCACATCAGGACCCTGTCTGGCACTTGCATATCTTTTTTCCCAGAAGTTCATGAAGCACCTTGCCGACCCTTCTCCATCACCTCCTAAAAAGACAAAAACGCTGTCACCAGTTTAGCCAGGAGCGGGGACGCAATCAATTCTTTGATTTTCTTTAGAGCCCATTTACGTATGTGCCAGGGAAAGGAATTAGCCTCCACGTCACATGTGAACCTCATTCGCTTTCAGTCTCTCCCTCGCCGTGAGCAAACCCTCCGGGTCCCTGCATGCATTCACAAAGTCACAGTTTCCAGCATCCTTCAAGTCGGCCCCAGTGCTCCTGCAACCAAAACCTCGAAGCTACGGACGGGCCTTTTTTTTTGACAGGAGCTATTATTTCTTTGTGCACACAGAGCATAAGAAAAGAGGGAAGCTTTCCTCTGGAGAGCAGGTTTTAAAGTGTAGTCCAAACCGTGCCTGGTCTCAGACGCAGAAACCCAGAAGGAGCTGGAGCCGTCCGCAAGAGCCTCCTCCTTTGTCTGAGAGGCAGACAGTAATTGATTTGACCTGCTTTATGGGGACAATCTCCCAGGCATGACTGAGTGCTAATTGCCACTAATGAGGCAGCATTTTAAACTGGCTGTGGTCTTGAGCTCCCTGTCCTCTTTCCTCCAAGCGCCATTCCTGCCCCTGGGTTACATGTGAACCTTCCAGCAAGCCCTCACCCATAACGAGCTCCACTTCCCCAGCAGCAGAGGGTTGTGTTCAGAAGGGCAAATCCCAGTGCCTTTCAAAAGGGCGATCTGGCTGAATGGACAGTGTCTAAAGAGGCACCGAAGCAAGGCCCTCTTGAGGAAATGAACTCTAAATGTTACAGGATCGCTGGAAATTACTTTCATAATGACTTTTACTGGTTCAGCCCATTTCCCGATGTCCATCTCGCTCATCCAGAGGAAAACCCACAAGCCCCAATCTGTGAAAGGATCATTTCTTGCGAACGGTTACTTTGGAGGCTCTTAAGTTTTACCTCGACGACTTTGTGTCTCAAAAATAGCACATCAGGTCACTCTTTAAATTATCATCAATTGTCAGATTAATTTTAGCAATGAATCAATTTATTGCTAAAGCAATAAAGCAACAAAGACAGGCCCCCTAGATCAGCTGTGGAATAAAAGGTAGCTTTGAGAATACAACTACCTGGGACAGGGGTCCGCAAACTCTTTCGGTAAAGGACCAAGTAGTAATAAATATTTTTGTCTTTGTGGGCCACTATTCAACTCTGCCATCGTTGTATAAAAGCAGCCATAGACAATATGTATGGTCATGGCTGTGCTCTAATAAAACTTTATTTACAAAAACAAGTGTCCAGTTGAATTTGGCCCACAGGCCATCACTTGCCAACTCCTGACCTAGAGCGAGCTTTCCAAAAATACATCAAATCTGGTTGTATCCAAAGTTCCTATAACTACAAAATGGCCCCAAAGGCCTGAATTCCCCTATGATTATTAATTTTAATCAGTTATATTCCTGGTACCATGAGAACTATGCCTTATATTTATGAGCTGCTGTTTCCTCACTTGTGAAATAAGGGGCTTGACCCAACTATTCCTAGATTCTCTTCCAGCCTAACATGTATAACTCCTTCCAATTCTATAATTGCAAAGTTCTGACCGTGTATTTTAACCTTCCAAGCTATTGCAGAGTTGACCACACTGACGTTTCCCTTTCTTCAGTTCTGGTTGTTAATCAACCACAAAAAAAAAAAAAAAAAAAAACACCCAGAGAATCTTTTAAGAGCCAAGACCAGGATAGATAAATGCAAATGTGAATAAGACCATGTCCTCTACCACCAAGGATCTCACAAAGCACCGCCAACTCCGAACTAGGAATTCATTCCCACATACTCTTGGCCACCATACACATTCTTGTCTCCCAGCTGCTCTCCCCCATTAATCCCTACAAGACTAATTCCATATTGTGCGACATCTTTCAACTGTCCTACCTTTTCCCTGTAGATAATGATTCAGCACATTTTTTGTCTATTTCTACAGCTAGAGTTGTTCTCGAATGTGTTGTTTTTGTATCTTGTGCTTTAGCAAAACAGTTTAAGCCCTTCTTCTAAATATCTGTGAATGTGGACACACTATATGAACAACCTAGTTGGAAACAAAGGAACTGAAGTATAATTGAGATGCAAGCATGCGATTGTTTTATGTTAATGTAGAACAAGAAGAAATAATGGCTAGGAACTGAGTGCCTTGGATAATGTGCCTGTGTAGTATAGTAAAAGGAACTATGTGATGGAATTAAGATTGTGTGCTTTGGGTTACTTTTAATTTATGGTTTAATCTTGCTGTTTCAACTATCTAGACTGATAAAGTTCTACGATTAGGGTACAGTAAGTTTGTCTGGGAACCACAGGCCTCTTACTATTATTGCTACCACAGATTACCCCCTAGTATGTCTGCTTTGTGTTAGGCAACGATAAATGCCTGGTATGACAGGTTGGGAGCTTTCTTTACGACCACTGGTGATACAAATGGGGAAGAGTGTGGTGGGATTTATGAAGAAAAAAAGAGAGAGAGAACTTTTTGAAACTTCGAGGATGGAAAATCAATAAGAAAACTCAAGAAACTAGAAAATAAACAATAGACACAAGAAAACAAAAGGAAAAACATGACAATGATAACACAGAAATTCAGAAAATAGAAACAATAGGAAGATTCAACAAAACAAAAACCTAGCTTTAATAAAGAAATTAGTAATAAATAAGCTACTAGCAAGACTGATAAATGAATAAAGAGAGGGCATGCTAATAAACACTATTACAACCACATAACCAAAGATATAATAGAAATTTATAAAAATCATAAAGAATTCAATGAATACATTCATGCCAATAAATACAAAAATGTAGATGCAATGGAAATTTTCTAGAACATATTAAACTACTATAGCAGACTACTAGTGCTAATCAATATCTGTGTTCTTCTTTCTTAGTGGGCACACAGCTGGACTGTTTCCCAGGGTCCTTTGTGATTACATGTGGATAGTCACTGAGTTTGAGTTCTGGTCAATGGATCGGCCCATAAAAATTTCCCAAACAGTGCATATATATGTATATATAGTTCCATGTGTCATATGTATATGTTATATACACATGGTATATAAGTGATATATACACACACATTTATACTGTTTATACAATATATATACACGTATACATATGGTATATATGTTACATATATATGTACCTTTATACTATATATATATATATACACACACACATTTATACTGTTTCAGATACCTGTAAGAAGAGGAAAGTGTCAAACTCACTTTATAAAATTAGTATGAACTTAATATCAAAACCAGCCAAAAACAGTACAAGAAAAAGGAATTATAGATGCACATAGATTTTTTTAAAGAATTCTAAATAAAATATTAGCAAATAAAATCCAATAGTGGTTTTGAAAATTAATACATCAAATTTAGTAGAGTTTGTTTACATTCGGAATGCAAAATTGGTAAAACATAAAAATACACTGATGTAATCTAATCTACTACATAAACAAGCTACATGAGAAAAGTTATTTGGCTATCTCAGTGGAAACAAAAAGAAAATACTTGATAAAATTCAACATCCATTCAAGATAAAATTCTTAGAAAGCTTGAAAGAAAAAGGACCTTTGTTAACAACAAAAACAATAATTTCTTAAAAAGCCTATATTACATCATATGTATTGGTAAAATCTTAAGACTTACCCATTAAAGTCAAGGAAAAGACTAGCTACCCTGTTCCCCTTACTATCACTGAATATTTAATGGGGAGCCTACCCAATGAAATAATACTAGAAAAAGGGAATAAAGGATGTATGAAAATGAGAAACGAAGAGATAACTGATCCTAATTTGTAGATGATATAACCACCTTGAAAAATACAGAATAATCAAAGAACCATTACTAGAACTAGAAAGAGAATTCAGCAAGATTGCTGGTACAAGATCACCATACCAAAATCAACGTGCCTCCTACACATTAGCAATGTCCAATTAGAGTACATATGAATGTTTCAATCAATAACAACAAAATACTGAAAGATGCCTAGGAATACATTTAGCAATGCATGCACAAGTCCCTTTTGGATGAATTTACAAAATGTCATAGAATGGCATAAAGGACCTGAAAAAAATGACAGAAGATCAATATAATATATATGCCACTTATTCCTAAATCAGTCTGGAAAATGGAAGTCCTCAAAAGACTATGTGGTACACAGAAAGGAATCAACTAATAATAACTAGTATTTCTAGATTTTATTGCTTATCAATTCTTTTTTTAAATTGTATTATTGTGGTAAGAACACCTAACATGAAATTTACTCTCTCTTAACAAATTTTTAAGTGTACAATACATAATTGTTGGCTATAGGTAGAACATTGTACAGCAGATCTCTAGAGCTTATTCATCTTGCTGAAATAAAACTTTATACCCATTTATTAGTAACTCCTCATTTCCCCCCCTCCCCCAGCCCCTAGAAACCACCATTCTACTGATCGGATTCTATGAATTTGACCATCTTAAATACCTTGTATAAGTAGAATCATGCAGTATTTGTTTTTCTGTGACTGGCTTATTTCGCTTGGAAAAATATCCTCAGTATTTATCTGTGTTGTTGCATATTGCAGAATTTCCTTCTTTTGAAGACTGAATAGTATTTCATTATAGGTATATACTACATTTTCTTTATCCACTCATTGGTCGATTGACATCTAGTTCGCTTCTACATTTTGGCTACCATGAATAGTGCTGCAATGAACATAGGAATGTTAATATATTTTTGAGATCCTGATTTCAATTCTTTTGGATGAATATCGAGAAGTGGGATTGCTGGATTTTTAATCTTTTGAGGAACCTTCATACTGTTTTCCATAGCAGCTACATCATTTTGCATTCCCACCAACAGTGTGCAAGAATTCCAATCTCTCTACATCCTTGCCAACACTTGTTCTCCCTCTTTGTTTTGTCATCCTAATAGGTGTGAGGTGATATCTCATTGTGGTCTTAATTTGCATTTCCATGATGATTAGTAAAGTTGAACATTTTTTAATGTATCTGTTTGGCCATTTGTATGTCTTCTTTGGAAAAAAATGTCTATCCAAATTCTTAGCTCATTTTTTAAACTGAGTTACTAGGGGTTTTTTTTCTTTTTTTTTTAATTTAAATTCAATTATCCAATGTATAGTATATCATTAGTTTTTGATATAATGTTCAACGATTCATTAGTTGTGTTTTGTTTTGTTTTTTTACTATTGAGTTGTAGGAATTCTTTGTATTTTGAGAATTAACCCCTTATCAGATATATAATTTGCAAATATTTTCTCCCATCTTGTAGGTTGACTCTTCACTCTGTTGGTTGTTTCTTTCGCTGTGCAGAAGCTTTTTAATTTGATGTAGTCCCACTGTTTTTGTTTTTGTTTTTGTTTTTGTTTTTGTTTTTGTTTTTGTTGCCCGTGCTTTTGGTGTCATATCCATGAAATTATTGCCAAGGCCAATGTCATGAAGATTTTCCCCACTATTTTCTCCTAGGAGTTTTACATTTCAGGTCTTATGTTTAAGTCTTCAATCCATTTTGAGTTGATTGCTGTGTATGGTGTAACATAAGGGTCCAATTTTATTCCTTTGCATGTGTGCTGTCCAGTTTTCCCAACACCATTCGTTGAAAAGGCTGTCCTTTCACCATTGTGTATTCTTGACACTCATGTCAAACATCAGTTGACTGTTGCATATCAATTATTTTGTTTTTTTAAAGATTTTTTAATTTATTCATTTGAGAGAGACAGAGAGAGTGAGCAAGAGCACAGCAGTGGGGAGGGTCAGAGGGAGAGGGAGAGGGAGAAGCAGACTCCCCGCCTAGCAGGGAGCCCGATGTAGGGCTCTATCCCAGGACCCCAGGATCATGACCTGAGCCGAAGGTAGATGCTTAACTGACTGAGCCACCCAGGTGCCCCGCTGCATATCAATTCTTGACCAGCTATCATTAAGAGTTAATTTTTTAGAGAGCAAAAGTGACCTTTGCTATTCCCTTGCAACTCTTACCATACTTATCCCATTACTTGGTTGATTCTCTCAGACCCTGCCTCTTTATGTGTAGATTCTGTGGCTATTTCATCTTTTATTTCATACAGTATCTAGTTCATTGCCTATAAGTGCTGAAAAAATATTTATTGAATGAATGGAGGCTGAAATTGGCCAAAATCATAAATGTTTGAAATATTATTGCAATATGCAGTTTCTTCCCTTTACGTACAAGGCTGACACTTTGAATTAAAGCATTAAATTCAGTTTGAGTTCTGGTTTTATCATAAATAGCTCTTTGACTTGAAGCAGGTCACCTCTGAGTTACAGTTTCTCCAACGTTAATATAAGAGGATTGAACTAGATGCTATGGAAGGTCTCTTCCAGCTCTAACATCTCATGAATAATACTAGGGTAGACTTATGTTAATTCACTTTCGAGTTCTCAGTCATTCCTTCCTGCAATTATCAAGATATATTTTTGGTAGTAAGGGCAGGAATCAAGGTATACTCTGTGACCAAGAATGAAAGAAACCATCTTAAGACCTGCAAATTCATGATGTATGATAATAATTAAGATTGTTCCCCAATAGTTCTAACTCTCTCTCCTTCTGAATACATGATAGTTTTAAACTTCACTACCCACCTGAAGTTAGGTGTGGCCTCATGATTAGCTTTGGGCAGTGAAATGTGAGTAACACTGACCTATGTCACTTTCAAGTGGAACCTTGAAGACTAAGTATGTGCTTTGTTACGTTTTCTATCCCTATATACCTTGACGACATTCAACATTCCAGATTGACATCGGTGCCAGGTTGAAAGTAAAGCAGAGCAAAATTCCCAGCTAACTGTCAATGAACATGCAGTGAAAGCAAGAAACAAGCCTTCATTGTTTTATTCCTCTGATTTTGGGAGATAATTTTTGCCACAGCAAAATTCAACCCTATCCAAATTAGTACCGAGCTCTGATTTTGATTTAGTAGTTGTCAATTTCCTGTCATAATACACTGATTATCCTGATTAACTGTGAATATCTTGCAAGTATTTTATCACTATGAATGATGTAAAGTTCTTTTAGCATAAGGATATAATCTGTGTAGTTCCCCATTGTATCTCCAGAGTTTGGAATGGTTTTCTCCTCTGCTATAAATTAGAGAGAATGCACAGTTATCTCTGTAATAAAGTCATGCTTGGTTTCTTACATTCCAATATGTGTTTTTGAGTGGGGGATAAAGGAAAGGAGATAAGGCTACTGACCTTAAAATTGGATGTAACCCTGAGTTCACTGATCTGAACATATGGAAAAAAAAGTTGAACACAGCTGAGACACTCTGTCCAGACAGACTACAAACCAGCCATTATAACAGATTCAGCTCTTTGAATGCCAACATCATATCTCAGACAGTAGGGGTACTTTAAAAGCATAAGATTTTAATGTGCCCCAGGGTGCCTGGGTGGCTCAGTCGGTTAAGCGGCTGCCTTTGGCTCAGGTCATGATCCCAGGGTCCTGGGATCGAGTCCTGCATCGGGCTCCCTGCTCTGCGGGGAGCCTGCTTCTCCCTCTCCCTCTGCCTGCTTCTCTGCCTACTTGTGTTCTCTCTCGATCTCTCTGTCAAATAAATAAATAAAATCTTAAAAAAAAAAAGATTTTAATGTGCCCCTTGTTTTAATTATCTTTGGGTGTCTTGTTTACATTTACATAAATGATTGATAGTTCCATGCTAAACTTTTGACAATGGAAATTGTTACCATACAAATAGTCTCTTTTTGGAATGTGAAGAGGAGAGATAAATATTTGAGAGCCTGATATGAATAGGTATTTTCAAGTATATCATCTTTTATAAACTTTTTAATTGATATAAAATATGCATACAAAACAGTGCTTAATTCATGAGAGTACAGCACAATGAATTTTTGCAAACTGAACACACCTGTTTAATCAGCAGCCAGATCAAGAAACAGAAGGTGGCCAGGGTGCCTGGCTGGCTCAGTCAATAGAGCATATGACTCTTGATCTCAGGGTTTTTAGTTTAAGCCCCATGTTGGGCCTAGAGTTTATGAAAGAAAGAAAGAAAAAGAAAGAAAGAAAGAAGAAAGAAAGAAAGAAAGAAAGAAAGAAAGAAAGAAAGAAAGAAAGAAAGAAAGAAAGAAAGAAAGAAAGAAAGAAAGAGAAAGAAAAAGAGAGAGGGAGGGATGGAGGAAGGGAGAGAAGGAAGGAAGGAAGGGAGGAAGGGAGGATGGGAGGAAGAGAAGGAAGAAAAGATGACCAACACCCTTAAGGTCCCCCCTCTGCCTTGGACCCATTTTTAATCCTTTTATCCCAAAGGTAACCACTGTCATGATTTCTAATAGAACAGATAGATTTTGCATGTTTTTGAAGTTTATGTAAATGGAACCAGAAAACGTGTACTTGTCTGTGTCTATCTTTTTTTCTTTCAGCACTATGCTTGTGAGATTCATCCATATTATTGCATGTGGTGGTAGTTTGTTCATTTTCATTGCACATAGTATTCCATGGTGTGAAGATACTACAATGTATTTATCTATTCTAAATAGGCAAGCTAATGGACATTTGGGTAGTTTGCAGTTTGAGGCTATTATGAATGGGGTTGCTATGAATATTCCAGTACATATATTTTGAGCTCATATGAATACATCCTTTAGGTATATATCTAGGAATGCTATCGCTGGGTTGAAAGGAATGCCTGTGCTCAGTTTTTAAAAATACTGACAACTTCTCAAAGTGGTCATGTGATCGACTGCAAAAATGGTCACAATTTTCATTCCATATCCCATATCCATATCCCTTTATGATGTGACTTTTTAGCTCCTCCCATCAAAAGGTGGAGCCTATCTTCCCCATCTCTGAATCTGGGCTGGCCTTGTGACTTGCTCTGGCTAGCTCTCTAGGAGACCTACTCAGTCTCCATGTAAACAGGCTCAAGCTAGCGTGCTGGGTGATGAGAAGCATGTGGCTGGGTCAACTCTCTCATCCCAGCCAACAGCCAGCCAGCTATTAGACACGTGAGTGAGACCGTCCTAGACCAGCCTGCCCCAGCTGACCTGCCAGCTGATGGCAAAGCACAAGTGAGCCCAGCCAACATCAGCCAAGCCTGATGCAGATCAACAGAACCACTCAACTAAACCTAAACCTGTGAATAACAATAGTGTTGGTGTTTTTTAAGCCACTCAGCTTCACATCCATAGACAATGGTTGTATATTTCATTATTTTAGCAACAGTGCCTTGAGGTAGATAGTGTTAACTTCATTTTATTCATGAGGAAACTCAGGTTCAGAGAGGCTAGGTGACTGGGGGTGGAGCCAGGAATCAAATCCTGCCTACTCCCAAAGCCCCTTTTCTCCTGCATCATACTATTTATGAAGTAAAAGGTACATAAATAAATAGAAAATTTAGAGCTTTCAACTTCTACATGATCTCAAACCTCCTTGAGCCCAAATTCATGCTGCTCTATAGTCAACACTAGGAAGTGCTGTCATTTGAGCCCCAACGTCCACTTCTAGCCCAGAAGCTGGTTAGTCAGTGGTCTAATATTTAGTAAAACATCCCCTGAAAGACGCCTTTGGGTGTCACACTTTGGAATTTTATTTTTAGATACTTATCCATGTTCTTCACCCCAATAGAAGTTTTCACATGTAGAGTGACTTGATTTTATTATATTTGGTATTTACATATCTCTTGGCCTTTAACATTTATCTTTTATCACATTTCTGAGTATAAAGACCTTTCTCTGATGCCAGTACCATGTACATAAGAAAGAGGACATGAAAAGGCTCAAGCCAGAAGAACCAACCTTAGGCATGCCCAATGGGTTTTTGGCCTTGCATAGTAGGACGTCAAAAGTATACTATCCTTGAAATCAAGTGATATGTGGTATAAAATGTAGGCGAATTTCAAATGTTTGTGCAGAAAAATTGACAGAGGATTGGCAGAGGCCCCAAAGAGAGTGCTGGGGTCATCCTCCCATTCCCAGGCATTTATGCACTGGTAGTGACATCCTTCCCAAATAGAGACTAGACAGATATGAGCTTCAGTTAAAAGGAGTCCTGAGTTGAAATTCTAGTGAAGATCACTATGCTTCTTTGAGGAGCAGTTTACTCATATATAATGCATCCGTTGGTGAGTAGTAAGGATCAGGAGATATATATATCACTTAACAAGGATCTGACAACAGAGCAGACACTTATAAATTATAACCATTAATATTATTACCTTATTGTTATTGTTATTGTTGATTTTTCCCACCATGGCAATCGACATTCTAAAGCATTTTTTTTTTTCCCTCATGGCCCTAACAAAATTAGTCTGGAAGAAACCCTCTAAAATGCAGCTGACTGCTCATCTTAATAAGTCAGCAAATGTCTCTCTTCTGAGCACTGCAAAAATGCAAAATAAATGTAAGATGTGGTCTTCTTTCTCTGGTAGGAAGTTTAAAATAATTACCCAAATAACTTATAAAATGGGGAAGGCAGACGAACAAATGATTCCACGGAGGTTTGCAGAGAGGAAAGATGGAATCTGGATGGAAAGCTGAAGCCAGGAAAAAAGTGATATAATGGGTGAAAGGTAATTCCAAGCAGAAATAGTAGAATGGGTAAAATTTGGGAGTTGGAAAAGGGAAAGGCATACTCAGAAAACAATGACTTTGGGGCACCTGGGTGGCTCAGTCAGTTAAAGTGCCGACTCTTGGTTTCAGCTCAGGTCATGATCTCATGGGTCATGAGATCAAGCCCAGCATTGGGCTCCATGCTCAGCAGGGAGTCTGCTTGAAGACTTGCTCCCTCTGCCGCTCCCTCCCCCCCACCTCCGCTTGCTCTCTCTAAAATAAATAAATAAATCTTAAAAAAAAAACAATGACTTTGCCTAGTGTAGGGTAGAGATTGAAGTCATGGGACAGACAGTTGGAATGTAAGACTGTGGAGCCAGGAGAAGTCATCTGGGCTAGATTCAGGAAGCAATGACAGCTTTTAGGTAGACAACTGAGGAAGATAAACCCAAAAAACTGAGCGGAGTGGAGGAATCAGAAGTAAAGAGGTAAGAGGGTAAATTATTGCTGTGTGCAATTATAGGACACAAAAGCCTTGTTAGTCTTGTTGGTGTGGGGCCTTTGCATAGAAAGGGAGAACTCCATAGAAAGAGGGCATTGTGACATAAGTCAGAGAGAGAAAGACATATACTGTATGATATTGTATATGTGGAATCTAAAAAGGCCAAATTCATAGAAACAGAGAATAGAATGGTGGTTCCCAGGGGCTGTGGGCCAGGGGGCAGGGGGGATAGAGAGATGTTGGTCAAAGGGTACAAACTACCAGTTATAAGATGAATAGGTTCTGGGGATCTAATGCACAGCATGGTGATTATAGTCAATAATACTATACTTTATACTTGAAAGTTGCTAAGAGAGTAGATCTTAAATGTTCTCACCACAAAACAAATTATGTGATGTGATAGAGGTGTTAGCTAATGCTATGGTGGTAATCACTTCGCAATATGTAAGTGTATCAAATCAACACATTGCGTACCTTAACCTTATACGATGTTATATGTCAATTATATCTCAATAAAAGCTGAAAAAAATTTAAATAAAAGAAAGAAAAAGTTCCTTAGAAAGAGACATATTAGGAAGGCCTTTCAATGATAGAATGGACTGGACTTGGCCGGAGGGAAAGGAGAAAAGTCAAGTATGGACTCAGAAGTTTTAAGTGTGAATGACTAGGTGAACTGTGGGCCATCAGCACAAGCCAGAAAGTCAGACAGGCTCAGCTTGTTTGGGAAAAGGATGAAGAGGTTGTTGTGGCCAAATTGAGGTTTAGGGCCACCCTGGCAGAGATGTTCTTATAGGCAACTGAGGATTCAGAATTTGTATTAGGAAAGAGTTGTATGCTAGAGAGGAGTTGGGTGTGATCCAGAAATGAAGCTCAAATGATCTTACATGGTGGAAATTAAAAATTCTGAGTCATCTAGGGAAGTGGGAAAAGAGGAAGTAAAGTTTTAATAGGCCTGTAGCAATTTATAGCACTAAAATAAAAACACTATATATTTCTGTGAGTTGTCTAGGAAAAACACATTGGTGGTGATTGGCAATGAGAAAAATTATTCTGGGAATCAGTCCAGGACCACAACGCCTTCTTGCTTGTTGCTTCAGGCTCTAAACTTCTTTCCTAATTTTGGGGTAGCTCCCAGTTCCTGCCTAGTTCTTCTCTCCAGCCCTGGCTTCAAAGCCTGGCTCAGTTTTCCAAATTTTCTCCTTCACAGAGTTTCAAAAAGAAGCTCACATTCTCCCCCATTTTTTTTTTTGTTGTTGTTTTGGTCATCCAAGTGTTGCTATTATAGCGCAGAAATAAATGAGAAGTAACAAACAGTGAGTAAATTGTAGACTTAACAGGAAATCTTTAAAAAATGCTGATATTCATTATCCCTGGTCTTCATGCAGACATCAGGCAACAGTATGCTGAAGCCAGCATGTGTTGGCTTGTGAGAGCCAATTGTTAAATATTTAGAAAATTTGCAATCCAGTGGCCAAACATTAGCTATTAAAAATTAAGCTATACAAATTTGCAATGAAATTATCAAGAACAAAGGTAATACTCAAACTCATTACTTCCCCATTATTTTACTATTATCTATATGCTTGAACTCTACTCACATAGTCCCATGGGAATCCATCTCCATCTCCTATCTAGGGAATTAGCTTGCCCAACTATGTCCGGGTGGGACCGTTGACCAGGCCGTGCCTAATGCAGTCCAAGTCTGTTTGGGTTGTAACTACTATGTGATTTGGTGAGATACTTGATCCTTCTAAGGTCAGTACTTGACCTTCTCCCTGGTAACATATGAGACCAGTCAGGAACATTATCTTACCCTAATGGCAGGGAAGGACAATGGCCTAGATTAGATCAGCGATGTTAAAGCATAGCCAACACTCTCTCATTTCCCTCCTCACCCCAGGAGAGAGCATCCTTAAAACCTGTCATCAAAACATTAAAATATCAAAAACACTTTAAAATATAATTTCATGAATATGCATTCTTTCTAACAAGGGAAGAAGCATGGGTGTGCGTATATGTGTGTTTTTCAGGTACTATCATGGAATACATAAGATAGATACATTTTTATAACTCCTGTTAGTAGAGTTATAAGCTACAAGAAACCTTTAGGATGCAACTTAAAAAAAAAAAAAACACAAAAAACAGATAGGTATTAAAAGAGTACAGAAAATGATTTGCATCCTACGTGATGACATTTTGTCAAACCATCTGTAAAATTTATTTTGATGGGTTTCAGAGCCCATGTTTTCAGCCTGAAAAGTACATTCAAGTGATTTGTGTCAGCTTGTATGATTGGATGGTTGGCCTAGTTAATTCTACCACCTGTCTCAGTCATCAGTTCTTATTAGCTCTCATTTGATGAGGAAAACAATCTCTGGAATTCTATCTTCCTTTCCAAATACCAAAGGATGTTTCAATTTTATTTAGATTTCAGCATATCTTTCTGTTACTTGAAGACTTGTAAATTCAGATTCCCCATTGTTTGTTCATATCATCCATTATCATGTGTGTAATAGAACCAACTTCTTACTATTAAAAACAAAGCAAACATGAATGTTGAATGTGTTCTACAACTCCCAAACATTCAAGTAAAATTTAAGAATGCGTATCTTGCTGTTAGCATTTTGCTAATTTCAGATTCCTAAGCATTTTTATGTTACTAGGTTGACTGTCCAATTCCTGTATTACAGGATGGAAACCAATCAATGGGTAAGAGTTGAAGCAAGGAATATAATTGGGTCAATTTCAATGCCACAAAAAAATTGAAAACTAAAGGTCAATTTATCACATGCTACGTTCCAGAATAGTCCCAGATGACAAATGTGCCAGAATCCCAGGATGAGCTGTAACCACCCAAAGCAAAGGTAGGGGATCCTAAAAACTAATGTATCTACATGAAATTCCAGGGAGAGTTTCAAAGTACATATATACAGAAACGAACGCAGAGATTGTAAAATCACTGCATTAGATAGAATATGGATAATCACGGCTATGGACTGAATCTTAGAGTCCTAATACTTCAGACAAGGGGCTATTTTAAAACTAAAAACCTAATGTTACTTTTAGCATGCACGCCAACCAGATAATCTAGGACACTGGCCACATACATGGATTCTTCTCTGGGAGATCAACAAGCATATAAGTGCATGACTTTCTGAGCAAATATGTGGGAGATCTTTAAAGTCGCCTTCTCCCACTCTCTCAGTGTGGCATCTCTCGCATTCATATTTTCAAGAGACACGAGTGCCTTATATATGTGAAGCACTGGAGATAATGTAGTGAAAAAGAATAAGGTCTCTCCCATGAGGAGTTGCATGTACTCTGGGAGAAAAGATACTTAAACTAGCAATTATTGCATAGAGTAAAAATAGAGATCGACTAAAAGTCCTACAGGAGTATCTACCTTTAAATTCTAATTTCATTTAGAGTTGAGTGCGTTTTTTACCAACGTTAGAAGGATTTTTTTTAAATACCTCTAAACTAAGATTTGAAATTCAAGTTGCCTTTTCAAACCATTTTTGAGACTTTGAAAACTGAAAATGCTATAAATCACAGGGGTGCAAGGAAGTAAGGAGAAAGGCATCTGGGTAGACAGATGGGACCTAAGGGGGGAAAGACTAGGCTGCGGGGGTCTTTAGAGCCAACCTTTGTCCCGACCATGCCTTCATTCCCCTCTTTAAGCAGCAGATGTACTGTATGGTGACTAACATAACATAATAAAATAAAATAAAATTTTTTTTAAAAAGCAGCAGATCAACTGGTTTGGGGCTTTGTTCCAACAAAAGCAAAGTTAGCAAGTTTCTGACAGAGCTATGCATGTTTATCAACAGAGGTTGGCACCATCCAAGTCAATGTAGAGATTCTAGTTTGCTCAGAATCCGGATTAAATCCATTGATCAATCATTAAATACAGACTTAACTTTACACAGTGACTGTCAGTTAATAGTTGTTTTCCTAGGAGTTCTTAGAAAGTTATTTCACTTTTGAAATGATTCTTTTTTTGTTTTTACCTCAAAAAGCACTAAATAAATACACTAAAGAAATAATATACCAACATTACCGTTTGAGAAAAAGACATGTTCCACGATTTACTTGAAACAATAATTTCCTAGTCAGAGAAAATCATACGGAATGTATTTGAACTGTGTGACTTATTGGAATAAACCCAAATGCTTTGCTCTGAGTTCATACAGCCAGCAAGAGAAGATCTTCAAGCTGTTGGGTGCATGAAATATTTCTACATGTTTCAAACCCCTCTCATAAATGAGCCTTTATTTTGACCTACAGGTGGTTTTCTGTGCTGTAATATTTAAAAGGCCAGTGTAAGTGCAAAATAACCATAATCTCCCAAAAGGTTGAAAACTTAGGGGCTAAAACGAGGCTGAAAGAAAACTACACGTTGTAAAGAATGATTCCCTGATACCTCTTCTCCACCACCCCCAGCCCCTCTCAAGACTTTTCTTCAGCACTTGAAAAGTGTAATAAGCTTTTCTTATATTTCATGTCAAATAGCATTACTTTATTTTCAGGTTGTTGTTTCTTATTTATAAAAGCGTATTTTCATCGTCCAGATGAATATTTTTCTACCTGTTAAAAATTAATGAAGGGTCTTGGGTTGGGATGGGACGCAGCATAATCTTTTCCATTAATATTAATGGAAATGTTTTATTATTTAATGACTTCTCACTTTGCAGTCAGGTTTTCAGGTACAATTTAAAGTCAAAAGGTGAGGGCTAAGTATTTTTATTGAGGAACTACTATGTTTTTTTTAAGTTTTTATTTAAATTCCAGTTAGTTACCATACAGTGAAATATTAGTTTCAGGTGTACAATATGGTGATTCAGCACTTCTATCCATCACCCAGTACTCATCACAACAAGTGTCCTCCTTCATCCCCATCACCTGTTTCACCCATCCCCCACCCACCTCCCCTCTGGTGACCAGCAGTTTGTTCTCTAAAGTTCAAAGTCTACTTCTTGGTTTGCCTCTCTCTCTCTTTTTTCCCCCTTTGCTCGTTTGTTTTGTTTCTTAAATTCCACATATGAGTGAAATCATATGGTATTTGTCTTTCTCTGACTTGTTTCACTTACCATCATACTCTCTAGCTCTGTCCACGTTGTTGCAAATGGCAACATTCATTCTTTTTTTTATGGCTGAGTAATATTCCTGCGTGTGTGTGTGTGTGTGTGTGTGTGTGTGTGTGTGTGTGTGAGAGAGAGAGAGAGAGAGGGGTATCTTTTTTTTCCTCCCTCAGATCTAGGGTTACGGTTAAAACCAGGGTGAGGGTGAGGTTTAGGGTTAGGTTATATCCCTCTTTCCGGAGGGTTCAGTTTAGGGTTAGGGTTAAGTGTTAGGAGTTTCGGGTCAGGGTAGGTGTAGGGTTAGGATATGGAGGAACTACTATGTTTTAGAAATTGTGTTAAACACTGAGGAAAAAGTCAGGGAACAGACCCACTGTGTTCCTGCCTTCTTGGGGTTTGCAGTTAGTCTGGGAAGATGGTTGAAATCATTTTTTATTTCCAGAGATATGGCTCTACCTGTCTGGAGTTGATGTGGGGGATCCTTTCACAGTGTATAGATATATCAAATCATCATGTTGTACAATCTAAATGTCTTACAATTTTTTTTTGTCAATTATACCTCAGATAGAGAGCGCACACGCTAACTAGCTAGCTTCTGGTTTCTGTGTTGGAAGCTTGCTGCCTTCAGAGGGGTCAGGGGTATTGCTCCAAGGTCAGGGATCATTGGGTCTCCACTCTCATAAACCATAAATAAAGGGAGACCTAGTTTAGGCCCTCAAGAAAATGTGCAACCCCTCAAATATCCCACCAGAAATCCTTGTGTTATCCTCCTAGACACCCAAGTTCAGATGGACCATAGATAACAGGACATGGCAGGGTGTCACCAAAGGAGTAGGGAATTTGAACCAGAAGTGCTGGTTAAGTTCTGCCTTCACCATTTACCATTTAAGAACCTTGGATAAGTCACTATACTTTTCTGAACTTTGCTTTCTTAGCTAGAAAATGGGGACAATAATATCCACCACATGGATTTGTCATGAAGTTCAAACAAAATGTATATGATTTTGTAAACTGTGACTTTACTAGCTCTCACTAATTATCCTTAGCATCATTCATTCATTCACTCATTCATTTATCTGCCAGCAATCATGTATTGAGAACCTAGCATCTGTTCTAACTACAGTGAATAATAAATAGCTTTTGTCCTTCAGGATCGGCTACTTGCCTCTTCCTTGAGAGTCCATGATTAGCTGAGCATCCTGCTCCAGAATCTACAATCTAGTCAGGAACTTCCTTTGTTTATGACCTCTTCACCAAGACATTCACCAGACCTCTACCTTCAAGGAACTTTGATTTTATAAAAAGATACAGTTTTCCAAAGCTGAATGTACAAAACTCTGAAAATATAGGAAAATTCAAGTCACTTTTTTCTACACATTTTTCCTTCCAGTATATTACTCATACATGCCCAACAGAAGCTAAATTTATCTACCTCTCCCAGCTAAGCCATCTGTTGCATGTAAACATCAATGATGCATGCATCTAGTTAATTATGGTTCTCAAAAAATCTGACAACCAAGGGACATTAACTGTTAGGTGTTGCTGCTGACATTACAGTGGAAAATGAAAAGATCTTTGTGTCGGAATGGATCTGTAATAGGCTTACCAATAAAGACAGAAAATTCGGAAATAGAAGGAAAATATAGGTCTCATGAAAGGAGGCACGAACGTCAACACAAAGGGGCAAGGAATGACGCTTTAAAATTCTGAAGTGTCATTCATGTAATAGGAGAAAATAATCCTAAAGCCATTCAAAGGCAAATAATGGGAAGCAAAATAAAATTTTTCAAAATCCAAATTCACATACACAGTCTTGCCTTCATGAGCCTCTCAGGCCAAATGCATATCCATAAAGAACATATGTGTGTAGAAAAATCTCCAATGAGGAACAATTTTATCAAATATGTTTTCATAGGAATCATTCTGTCAACAAATACTCATTTAATGTAAATTATGTATTGGCCTAAATTACTATTCCAATAGAAATAAGTGGCAAGTTAGAGTAATGGTGAAATCAATATTATCCCTAAATTAAGGGTATCACCAACTTACCTATTAATTTTAGTGAAATTTCTTTTTCTCTTTCTTATAATACCAAATGAGAGCTCTTGACTGTGCTGTATTAGAAAAAGACTCAGGGAATATGAAATCAGTTTTCATAGACCATCACCCACACTTGAACAAGTAATGATAAAATGAATACATAACATTGATTTACCCTAATTCTTAGAATAGACACAATGGCAGCTGGTGTCAAATGACAGGTGGAAAACATTATACCGCACTATAGCCCGTTAAATGCAAGAGCCCAAAGTCATGGCCTCAGTATCTTAATATTGAAAGCAATGAACCGCACTCTTTATTCCCACCAAAGTTTAGTTTGAAGAATTTGGATAATTCTAATCTGTTCTCAACTGTTGGTGTGGCTATGCACCACGTGAAGAAAACTTAATGAAGTCATTTGTTCTTACATATCCTGACAAAAAGAAACCTACAGAAGCAATATACAGTAAATAAAAAAATTAGGTATTTTTTCTCCTGCTTTACAAGCAACATTCTCAGCCCCTAAAGAAAAATCTTGTCTCCATGAGGAATTCACTCAGATTCCAGTCTGCGCTCTTGACTGCGGGCACATTTGTCATTCTAGATCAGCAATGGCCCCTGAAGTCAAGACCTCCAGACCACCTCCAACAATTCTATGACCCAGGAAAGCTTTCAAATGTTTGTAAAGTATATCTTCACTATGACTATTAAAAATCCACATATATATTTTATTAGTTTTGTTTTGTTCTAAAAGATCACAGGAGATTCTGAATGCATGTTTAAAATGTATTATAAATCTTTTTGCCAAGCACAAAAATAATGATAGCACTCCTGTATTTCTGTTCATCTAGGACACCATGAATTGTAAAAATTACCATTGGGTCAATAACAGCTTTTGGGGAGAAAAATAGACTATTGTATTGATTGCATATAATTATTTCAAAACCATAAAAATATTAGTGAGGGAGGCGTATGCCTTAATATTAAGGCAATGTCCTAATTCATCTGTTCTATAAATGAGAATTGTAAGAATTTGCATTTGCAGGGCGCCTGGGTGACTCAGTCGGTTAAGCGTCTGCCTTCAGCTCAGGTCATGATCCCGGGGTCCTGGGATCGAGTCCCGCATCGGGTTCCCTGCTCAGTGGGGAGCCTGCTTCTCCCTCTCCCTCTGCCACTCCTCCTGCTTGTGCTGTTTCTTTCTCTCTGTCTCTCTGTCTCTCTCTGTCTCTCTCTCTCTGTGTCAAATGGATAAATACTTTTTTAAAAAAGAATTTGCATTTGCTAAAGGAAGGGAATACCTACCAATGTTTATAAATATGAAGGATGTGGGTACCATACAAAAATTATGAAAACCTGCACTTCACTGGTGCAGGTATCCAGACACATTACAGTGAGCCAAACGATGATAGAAGAATATATATACATGCGTTTTTCCTTAGTTTTCACAACAATCTGTACAATCTACATTTAAGGATAGCGGAGTCTCTGTAAACTTAACCGAGAACAGTTTATTCAATTTCTTTGGCTGACTAGACACAAGACATTTGGGTTTCCTTTATCTTAGTAGTTTTGGAGTAATAAGACCAACACACACGAAGTTCCCATTGGTGAATCAGACCAGACCTGATTTTACATTGCGATGCTTGAGGCAACAGCCTACAAGTCAGCTGACTTGGTACAGAAGTAGATGAAGTAAAGATGATGAGGAAATGATACTTTACAGAAGTAAAGATGAAGTGAAGAGATGATGCTGAATGGAGTGTTGGCTGTACCATATCTGTAGACCCATGTCTAGAAACTTCTTTTTTTTTTTACTGTTTTTACCAGCTTCCTTAAAGGAAAGAATAAGTCACTGCACTCTGAAGCATTGATAAGAATCTCTTGCCTGGGTAAACTGAGTATGGAGTTAGGTTGTCTCTTTCTTTTTATTTTTAAAAAATTTGAATTTTATTCTGTCGACAACAGAAAGCACTAGCATGTTTATTACTTGCTGTATTTGTTTCCTTTTGATGCTCTAACAAATTACCACAAACGTAGTTGCTTAAAAGAACACAAATTTATTACCTCACAGTTTTAGGGTTCAGAAGTCTGAAACGGGCCCCAGTGAGTTAAAATAAGGTGTCGACAGGGCTGCATTTTTTTTTTTTTGGAGGGTTCTAAGGGAAAATTCGTTTTCTTTGCTTTTTCCAGTGCCTGGAGGTTACTTGTATCCTTTCATCACATTATTCCAGCGGGTTCTTCATTGTTAATTTCTTTCTCCTTCTCTGCTCCTGTAATCACATCTCCTTCTCTATCTCTGACTCCTCTGTCTCTCTCTTTCCCTTATCAGAACCCTTATGATTCCATTGGGTCCACCCAGATAATCCATGATAATCTTCCCAAGCTAACAACCTTAAATTAATCACATCTACAAAGTCCCTTTTGTCACGTAAGATAGCATGGGACTTATCTATAGACTCCAGAGATTAGGACACGGACCTCTTTGGGGGCCATTATTCTGTCTACATACTTGCTTTCTTCTTCATTCCTTTTAAAATGGGGGCTCTCGAGTAATGTTCTGTGGCCCCTTGGCCAACTGCAAGACTCTGGACTCCAGTAGAATTTCTGTGACACTGCTATTAATAACAAGGCCAAGTCTAGACCTCAAAGTGTGGTCCTTGACTTATGGAAAAGCCAGTCGGCACTACCTAGGACTTGTTAGAAGTACAAATTTCTGGACAAGAGCCAAAGCTCTGGGAATGTGGCCCAGCAATCACGTGGTGATTCATGCTTACATCTAGGAGCCCTTGGTCGAGACTTACATTTTTTATATGTATTATTTATGTTAGCCTTCATTATTTTAAATCAGTGTTAGTCACATCTTCTTAGTTCCAGTGAGCTTTACCAGCTATAGCAAGGATGCAAGTACTGGGTGAGTAGGCCTCGAGCTCTTTTGCTAGAGCAATGCAATCAAAAGACACCACGATCTTATGGGAAAGCCATTTCATACTGCATCCAATTTCTTTTTTTTAAAATACATTACTGTATTTAATTTTTTTTCCAGTTCTATTGAGAAATAATGAACATACATCACTGTGTATGTTTAAGGCATACAGCATGAGGGTTTGATTTACATATATTGTGAAATGACTACCACAGTAGCTTCAGCTAACCCTCAGCTTCTCATATAGCTACAATAAAAATTTTAAAAAGAAGAAAGGAAAAAAGGGGGGAAATTTTCTCCTTGTAATGAGAACTCTTAGGATTTACTCTCTTAACAGCTTTCCTATATATCATACAGCAGTTTTAGCTGTGGTCATCATGCCACATATTATATGCCCAGAACTTATTTATCTTTTAATTGGCAGTTTGTGCCTTTTGACTCCTCCTTCCTCCAATGCCACCCTCCCAATTTCCTTTTAATGACTCTTTTTTTCCATAAAGGTTTTCCTTGGAGAGCCTGTTATGTGTCCAAAATTCCATAAAATGTTTCTCAGTTTGTGCTCTCATTATATTCCTCCTCTCAATCTTATAAAATAAATGCTCCCTGTTTTAAATATGAACAGGTTGTGGCCGAGAGAGACAGGTTTCACCTAAGTTTGTCTACTCATGGCATACCCAGCTACTATTTCTGAATGTTTCTGAATGAAGCAAAAGAGGAAAGAAGTGAGAAAGGGAAGCCCCAAAGGTCACAAAAGCACTAAGTGGAAGAGACAGGATTCAAAGCCACATCCATCTCATTTCAAGCCCAGCTTCATTCCATTATTCAACATTGCCTCCAGTGTGTGTACTTCTGTGTGTGTGTGTATGCGCACGCGTGTGTGTGCACATACACCCATATATAGCCATACAAATATCATGCCCTATACTGTTGATAGATGATTACTATAAATAATGGCTAACTTAAGCTAGCAATCATGAATTATAACTGGTTAGCAGTTTTTAGGTTGAGTCATGCCAATATATCCATTGAGTTACCAGGGAATCTTTTCAAACACATAGACACGTAGAAACCCCATATAATAAAAATATCAATTATGTATCAGTAGTTACAAATACATCTTTATCTTTTCTGTTTATTTTGTGTGTGACACATAAAAAGACTGAATGTGTCTTCGGGGAGGAATATCTATGGTGAGTTTTCTTTTTCCCATAAAAATCGATGCAAATCATTTATTCATTGGTCATACTCTCATTCACTTGTGTCAAAACATGTACATTTCGTAATAAAGTTATTTAATATTATTGACACTTTTAGAAAAGCTGATTCCACTCTAAGATTTTTATCACAAGTAAATTACATGGAGTTTTCCACGGAATGTGTACACATGGTAGCAACAGTTATTTATCAATTATGATCCATACATTTTACTGGACTTTCATGCCCCCAGTGCAGGGATTCATAACTCAAAGTCCATCAACTAAGGGATCCATGGACAGAATTCAAGGCATCCATAAACTTGATACCATCAAATTCTATGCATTTTATCTCATGCATTTATTTTATTTTTTTTTAAGAGAAGTAAGCCTTTATTTCCTTGTTTCACAAATAAACTTGGCTGAATTGGTTGCTTTTTGGTGATTAGTCAAAGAGACCAAATCCCATATCCTCATCCTACTCCTCTGACTCCTCCTTTGCTTCAACCTTGGCTGGGGCCATAGCGGCGGCAGGTGCAGAAGTGGGGGCAGCGGCCACGGGGGCAGCGGCCACAAACGCAGATGGATCAGCCAAGAAGGCCTTGACCTTTTCAGCAAGTGGGAAGGTGTAATCAGTTTCCACAGACAAAGCCAGGACCCGCTTGCATCATTATCTCATGCATTTAAAAACATTGATTCTGAGAAGGGGATTTCACCAGACTTTTCAAGAAGTCCATGATATGAGAAAAAACAATCTGATTTAATGAAACTCCATTTTATAATAGACACTGTATAATCAATGCTGCATGCACATTTAACCTTATTTATTTAATTCAATTTAATAAATGATCAGATCAACAAAGAATTAATGAACATAATTCTTCAAGCATGGTTCTACATGACCAAGACAATTTTATCCTTGCTCGCAAGAAATTTACTATCTTTTCTCTCAAGAAGTTTACAATTTATTCAGAAAAAGAATATTCTTTAAAATTAAAAATATGTTAATACAACTGCTATGTTAAATGGCAAAAATAAGTTTTAAGAAAGATCTTAAAACCAATGATCTTATACAGATTCCCTCACTTGGTTTAGAGCACAATATCCCTTACTGGAATGGAAGAAGTGATTGGCTATGGGCCAGATTTATGCACTTATATCTCTGGTGGAAAATTCTTTAACACTAACCATTCTCTAATAGCACTGCACCTGCAACTCTTTCCTGTAAGTGTTTAGCAGAGTTATGCAACTAGGCAATATTTGATAATGTTTGACACTTCGTCATTAGTCTTGCTAGGAGCATTGCTTAAAATTCATAACCAGCAGTAATGGTGAGATGCTACAGAACATGATGGATGTGTGAATTTGGAAACTTTTAATTTTTATAAGTGATTAAATACTCTAACGTGAGCTTCAAGATTTAGAATCATTTCACTTTAATTAGTCTTGATGTAAACCATAAATTTCTAATTGATGAATGTAATAAAGGCATATGTCATGTACATATATATGTAAATGTATATACATATATATACAACATAATTTATTTTCTTATTCAGTCTGTCAGTCAAGTATCATATTTAATATAACATATACTTTAATGTAATAGTATGTGCTCATTCAAGTATTTATTGAGTAAAAATAAAGTATTGAATATCAACTCTCCTTTACCGCTAAGCACTACGGAGGATATACAGTAATGACTAGGGAACTCTTAATTTTTCAGTGAACTTATCCACCCATCCATACACACAATCAAACACAACCCCAGTGCCAAAATAATTAGTTCAGGTCACAAAAGGTTTTTTGGGAATTCAGAAAATTAAAAGTTCACTGTGATTTGGGAAGCCTGGGGAAAGGTTTCGTGGAAAGGGAAGCTCAGCTAGGTGTTGAAGATTGTCAAAAGTATCATTTTCTTTTCCTTTTTCACACGTGTGATCAGAGATGGACTAGCAGTCAAGATGAATAAGATGATGGGAGAGGTAACAATGGAATAAAAGAGAACAATTTTTTTTTAAATTTGGCCCTCAATATAAACAAGGCTCAGAACAGAGAGGGGAGGACACATATGCAGAAATCCAGGTAGAAAGTTGGCGAAGCAACCAAGGCAAAGCATCCTGAAGAGAACCCTGGGTAATGGCTTTGGTTTGAGTAGATGGCATAGGGATCAGGATGCAGACCCTGGTGTAAGAAAATTAAATAAACTAGGCATGATGATATTTATTCATTTCTTCACTTACTAATTCATGTAACGACTATTTACTGCATGTCTGCCATGTGCCTGATAGCATTCCAAGCACTGGGTGTAGAGCAGCAACCAAGACAATGTCCTTGCCCTTGTGAAGTTTACGTTCTAGTCACTCATCATTTGAGTTTTTAAAAAAAAAAAATCATTAAGACTCAACTTAAAAAATAATGATATCCAGGACTCAGACCTATGGATTCTATTCCAACTGAGTTGCAGTAGAACATGGATATTCACATCTGCTCTGGGCTCCCTTGGTGAGTCCAGTGAGTAACCAGGGCTGAGAGCCATTGTGCCCCGATCAGTCAAGATAGGATATGTTCTGCTTCAGAAACAAATAGCACTCAAATCTCAGTGGCTTAAAATTAAACATGTTTATTTCTGCTTCATGTTACATATGTATTGCAAGGCTACAGGTCTACTCTGCTCATCATATTCACGGTAATGGAACAACTCCTGCCCCAGATGCTGCAGCTCACTGTCCCAGAGGGAAGGCTCTCACTCCAAGGATTAAATGCTCCTCTGGTCTGAACGTGGCACACATCACCCCTAGTCATAATGCCCTGGCCAGAACTAGTCACATGAGACCACCCATCTATAAGGGGGCCAGGAAATGCATACCTATCGTCTAACCAGGAAGTAGAACAAGCCATCAATAGTTGGTGACCAGCATTAAATATAATCATTGAGGATGGGCATTAAGGATAACTGTTGCTGACCAGTATTAATGATAACCATTGTGCACCACGACTGAGGATAACCATTTTTTACCAGCATTTAGAATAACAATAAGGATAAGCATTATGTTGACCAGTATTAAGGGTAAGTACTGTTGGCTAGTGTTTTCGGGATAAGCATTATATTAACCAGCATTAGGATAACCATATGAACCCACATGAATGATAACCACTAAGAATAAGCATTACCTTGAGCAGCATTAAGGATAACAACTAAGGATAACCACACGGGATCTATCCTTCAGGCCGGGCAACTCAGATCTGGGGTTTGTGGGCTCCATGTAGCCTGTGCTGACCAGTCAACCTCCCCATGTTTGCTATATTTTGAACTACAAATGTTTCTTGCCTACATTCAACACCCAGAAGGCATGAGGTAACTCTCTTTTGTATGTCCATGACATGGTGAGTTCAGTTCTACCAGAAGATGCACCACAATGATTTGAAATAATCGATTAACATTGCTGACAGCAGGAACTATGACTTACCTTGGAATCCCTAGCATGTAGCATGGGGTCTGGCATATGGGACATACTCAGGAAACGTTTGTTGAAGTGATCAGAATTAGTGTCCTTCCCTAGATAAAACCTAAAATCCTAGAACAACTCCTAGCAGCCAGCCTTCACACTACTGCATCTTCCCTCAACTCATTCCTTCCACAGGTTAAGACTTTCTGCCCTGCACAGAGTGTATTAAGTGCCCAGGCTTATGAACTGTTTCCACTTAATTCCCTCGATTCGATGTTCCACAGAGGTAAACACAGTGCTGTCTCCACCAACATATAGCTATGAATTTACTCAAATTTACTCATTGAATTAAGCCTCTGCTGTCAATGCTAGGGAGACTAACTCCAAACAACAGCAGAAGCACCCATCTTACTATGAAATACAATGCTGGAAACTTGTTCATCATGAATACTAATGATTCGCTACCTTGCACTGTCAGGTAGTATTTCTTTACAAAATATAGCACAGCAAAGCCCCGGAGATAGATGCACAGTGGGGATCCACAGTATTTTCAGATTCTGCCTGTTTTGTGCTCTCCCCCTCTCTCTGCACTTCTCTCTGTACCCGTGTGTGTGTGTGTGTGTGTGTGTGTCTTTGCCTCTGTCTCTCTCTGCCTCTCTGTCTCTGTGCATGTGTGTCTCTCTTTGCCCCCCTCTCCCTCCCTTTCCCACCCTCGCTCTCCCTCTCTGTGTCTCTCTCCACTACCCCTCTCCTCAATGCTTCATTAACTGGATAACTGTGTGAATACCACTTTAAGGATATATTATATCCTTCATTTCTACCTAGATAATAGACTAAAAACCAGAGAAATTGCTCTCGATGGAAAAAACTCATTTATCACCAATAAACAGCAGCTGCTGATGCTTGATAACAACGCTGTTCCTCGGCACACTGAAATACTCACACAAGGCTGTGCTAATATCGGAGCATGTTACACTAAAAATGCTTGATAAACAGAAGTGGGAATATAGGTTGAAAAGGATGTTAAATGAGCAAAGATGGCATCTTTTTAAACTGGAGAAATAAAAGTGGGTATCTCACCTCTGAGATACTAGTGGTGGAGCTCTGTTCAGATTAAACAGTTATTAAGCATCTGTAGTCTCACAAAGAAAAATCAGGCTAAGGGATAAATTTAGATGGTTTAAATGGTCCAATTCCCTTCCAGCTGTATATTCCCAACATTTGAAATCCCTTTTGTATCTAACAGGGAAGTCCATGCATAAGGACCCAATAGAATAAATGACTGAATCCTGAATTTATGTTCATGTAATATCTATTCTATATTAATATGAATTCATGTTTATATCTGTCCCAATAGGGTGCCCTTTTGAGAGTTTTTTCAAAACAATCTACAATCTCTGCTTTCATGTTTAGTTTTGTGCCAGAGACTGCCACCTGCAACCCCCTGCCATAGTTAGGATGTAATCTTAAATAGGATGCCTTTGTAGAGCATCAGTAAGTCCTTCAGGGAGTAAACCCATTACGCTGGCCACGACAACCCCATCCCCCAAACAAATGGTCTCTTGTCTCTCTAGCATATTCGCCTTCTTCAGTCACATCACAGCCCTTCTTAGGAACTGCTTCTTCCTTTACATCAAATGCATCTCTTGTAGGGCCACCATGTTTTTTCTCACCCTGTCCCCAAGGCTAGAGTTGACCCCAGTTTGGTAGCGATAGCTACAGGATGTGATACTTAAGAGCAATTGGCACCCATGTTCCCTGACTCGTGAAGGAAGTTGGTGTATTGGGGAAAAGGGAAAGCCAAGAAGCCAAGATCAAAGACAAAAAATGATTTCCATATTAGTAGACATTATCAGCATCCTACCCATATCCCTCTGAGAATCCCTTTAACTATTTCTGTGCAGCCCTCCGTCAGCTTCTTCGGGCTTCTGCTTCTAATGGTCTACACCTGTGACTGTCAGGAAGCCGCTTTGGGATTACTAGTGCTTCTCTGTGCCTTGCTACTAATGTTCCACATCTGTGCCTCTTTGAAAGACGCCATCTTTTTGGCCACTAGAGCTTCTTTATCCTGACTCGTGGAGCCAGCAGTGCCTGGGGTTATGTTTACCCAGGGTGGGGGCTGGGGATTTAGTCAATGGCTGACTGGTGCAGGCACATGAAAATCAAGCTCCCTTGTCTCCGGTTGGAGCAAACTCTGAGTTATAATTTATATGTCGGAGCTACCCTGCAGGATTAAGCTGAAGCCGGGACTTGGCCTGGAACAGTGTCCTTGTTTGCCTTCTACAGCTTCCTATCCTGCTTCTCATACTGCCTTCCTGGTTTCTCCAAAGAGCACAAGACACAGAAAGTAAGACAGCGTTCAGGTGAGTCACTGGCCCCAATCATCCCCAGGACTGTTCAGTAGACCTCCGAAGTTTGGTTCCTAAGATGCCTGGTGCTCTTCCAACCCCGTTTCCTCTTTATAAACTGGCTCCGATAGGGGTTCTGTCACTTGCAACCAAAAGAGACCTGATTAATTCAACAACCAAGACACCCAATTCAATGGGATATGGTGTGATCCACATGTGATTTTATAGAATATATGTTAAGATGAACAGAACCGTTTATGTGTTTGACTAAACCAATGGATTGACAGCTCTTTATGTTTCAGAGTTGGTTAGTCGACTCCATGAAAATGATCAGATCAGTTTGTAGATGGTCAAAAATCCAGAAATAGCAAAATTAAAACCACTAAATCAATCAATAGTATTTAGTAAGACTTTACTGTGCACAGAAGGACAGTTCATGAACTGGGAGCCTCCAAAAATAAGAACGCATATGAAGCTCAGGGGCATGAAGTTATAGGATGGCTTACAAAGTGAAAATGAGGAAGTTATTTAATCTCTACAATGACTGGTTATTACAGCGGGGGTTTCCAGATGGCAGGGGATTGTTTAAAAGTGATTATCTCATAGCATTTTTAGGAAGATGACTTTATTTTATGATTGTCAGAGGCATTTACAAGAAGTAACCTAAGCTAAGTTTCGTTTATGTTCATGAAATAAGCTAGATTTGGTTTAGCTTATGTGGCTTAAATGGTTCTGTCTGCTCAGGGAATTCTCAAGTCCGGTCTCCATTTTATATTTAATTTTAACAGCATCTAGATATAGTCACAGCCTTACCACTTAACAGCCTTTGAGACAGCACAGTAGAGAAGAGTTGGCTCTGTCAATTCGTGTAGTTTTACAGAAACTGGTATAGCAGAATACTGAGCAGGATATTAATAACATTTCCAATCTTATTATGATTATAGACAACATGTGATTTGCGATGAATTTTAAAGGCCCAGGAGAAGTTTACTGATGCTAATTATAAAAAACATTTTGACAGCCACCATCTGGAGCAAGGCTTAAGTGAATATAAGCTGCTAAAAATGAGTCTAATATGATAACCAGTTTATTGGGCAGGTTACAGAAATATCTCTCTACAAACTATTCATCAGGGATTGAGATCATTTGCTGAAACTTTTCTAACATTTCCCTCCCAGTTTGAAAGGAGAAAGCACAACCACTAAAGACTCGGACTTAAATGAGTTATAGATTTGGGACTAATTGGTGCCTGATGAAAGCTATTCAACCATGGCCATGTTATAAAGGAGAAGCCAAAATGGGGCCCTGGCAGGAAGGCCCATAATTACTATGACAAAGAAACAGCAATCTCAGTGCTAAATTAAAAATGGAAGGGGTTTTTTTTGCACTTTTCTTGAGAAAGGAGGTTCCATGAGACTGTTTTTTACTCATATAAATAATCTGTGAAATAGTTATTAAATATTAAATTTAATATTGGGAAAAGCGGCTTGTGCATCATTCTCACTTAGTGGTTACCCATTAATTAATCCACTCACTTCAAAATAACGAAGTGACGGCATAGATACAATGCCAGGTCACAAACTCAAGCTGTACTTCAGTGACTTTCAGACATGCAGACTCTACTTCCTTCACTATTGATAACAGAAGTGGGACAGAGGTCGGGGGGGGGTGGAGCGTGGTCATCTTTCTAATGTGTTTTATTTAGAAATAACTCTCCTGGTAAAGCAGATTTGAGGTATCCAGTCAATGCCTTCTCTATGTTTCATTTGCAAATGAGGTACCTTCCTGTAAAGACTTTCATCAGTTCTTCATGTCAGTTTCACAAATATTTCCCAAGGAAGGAAATAGGCTCAGTGGTGCTGATGGGTTTCCATCATTTGGATTGTGCTTTTGTTTATGATCTAGGCTACTATTTGTTCCTCTCTCCCTCCTTCCCTCCCTTCCTCCCTTCCTCCCTTCCTCCCTTCTTCCCTTCCTCCCTTCGACAATTGGTCACCCACAGTTTGCAGGCATTGGGAATGCCACAATAGCTAAGGTGGGTCTCTCTCCCTTGTGAAGCTCACAGCCAGCCAGCGTTAGAGAGGGCCAACATGTAACAACCGCCAATATGATGTGGCAAGTGCTAAACTAGACCTAGATATCAGATCCTAGGAAATGGAAAGTGGCTGGTAGATGAAGCAGCAGGCATCGAGGAAGGAAAAACTTAAATCACTTGTCATTTGAATGTTGTCCTACATGAAAAGCAGAATTTTTCCAAGTACAAAGGAAGAATGAACTTATGCATGTCAAGGGAAACCTCACAAGCAGAGTAATAAAGGTGTGGAAGCACGGTAGGCAAAAGCTGAGAAATTCTGAGTAGGGTTATCCAAGATAGACAAGTATACAGATCCCCTATATCTGGCTAGGCAGCACAGGGAGAGCAGAGCAGGAGGGGCACGTTTGCAAGCTAAATTACATTTGGTTTTGTGCTGCCATGGTGCACCCCCAGTAGAATAGTCTGTTAATCAGGAATATTCTTCTGCCACAGTGGAGGACCTGGAAGTCATTCAGGGAAACAGAGTAAGTTCAGTTCTGGTGTTGACTGGCAATTTGGTAGAGGAAATAGTCTGCATGCCTTTGTAATATTTATTTTTTTAAGATCTTATTTATTCATGAGAGAGAGAGAGAGTACACACAAGGAGGGGGAGCACAGAAGAAGAGGGAGAAGCAAGCTCCCCACCAAGCAGGGAGCTCCATCCCAGGACCCTGGGATCACGACCTCAGCCGAAGGCAGACACTTAACCGACTGAGCCACCCAGGCGTCCAGCAGGCCTTTGTAGTATTTAGGCTCTTGGGTTACACTCCACATATGTGAGACTTCTGAACTTAGCAATAAGACCATCCCCAGACACCACCAGTGGGTGAGGATAGGACTCCTAATATAAAGGCATAAAAGCAGTCTTGGTCTGGATTAATTAGTGGCAAGACAGACAAGACCTCACTGGGTAAAAATGTTCAGTATCTGTAACTGGATGGGATACAAAAAGCAGGCTCAAGCGCACCTCAGCATATCAGAAAAAATTGGAAGTTCTCTGGCAAAGTTGTAAAAACAAGACAAAAACAGGAAACTTCAAAATTTAGAAATTGCTACCTACTACTCTTCAATATGTTAATATCCTAAATTCCCTATATCTGAAAACGTCTTCAGAATTCAACTAAGAGTGATTAAGGGCTTTCTATGTGCAGACACTGGTGAAACACTTCCTGTTGTAAACTTGGTTCTCAAGAGAGACTGCTAGAATCTACTGGAAGCCATGGGATAAAACTTTACATCCTAAAAAGTCAATTTTCCTTGGTGAAAAATATCTAAGATATTTCTATAATAAAATTGTAATGAATAGGGATGCCTGCGTGGCTCAGTCGGTTAAGCATCTGCCTTCGGCTCAGGTCATGATCCCAGGGTCCTGGGATCGAGTCCCACGTTGGGCTCTTTGCTCATCGGGGAGCCTGCTTCTCCCTCTGCCTGCTCTGACTGCCGCTCCCTCTGCTTGTGTTCTCTCTCACTCTCTCTCTCTCCGACAAATCAATAAATAAAACCTTAAAAAATTAAATAAAACCTTAAAAAAATAAAAAATGAATATAATGTGGATTCATATGTAGAATTCACTTGAAATTTTATGGTAAAACAAAAGATTTCAAAAAAGCTTTGAGGGGCACCTGGGTGGCATAGTTGGTTAAGCATCCGACTCTTGATCTCTGCTCAGGTCATGATCTCAGGGTTGTGAGATCAAGTCCCGTGTCGGGCTCCATGCTAGGCATGGGGCCTGCTTGGGATTCTCTCTCTCTCTCTCTCTCTCCCCCTCTGCCCCTCCCGTCCACATTCTCTTTCCCTCTTTCTCTCCCCATGCTGGAAAAAAAAAAAAAAAGATTCTTTTTCTCCTTCTCCCTCTGCCCCTCCCCTCCCCTCTGGGGAAAAAAAAAAAAAAAAGCTTTGAATTTTCTGTCGGTCCCTTACATTCTCTCTGCCATTAGGGGAAGGTCAGTGGAGAAATTTGAGAGGTATTTCCTTTATTCACTCCTAACAAATGTGTAATGTTCCCTACTTCACACTTGTCGAGGTCAGGGTCCACAGAAGTTATTAATTTGCCCAAAATGTTACAGCTCCCTTATTTGGAACATTTCCACTGATGCTTAAATCTCAGTTTGAACAGAAATAAATGTAAGACAAGCAGATAAAGGCCAAACTTCACTTCTCAGGGTGTATTATTATATTTTAGCACTGACATTTCAAACTGTCATCTAGTTGTGCTGTTTCTGTCTAAACAATAAAAAATAAAAACATTTAAGTGTTCCATATGTACTACAAACGGAAAACTTGCAAAGCTCCTCAAAGCAAACCATTTCTGTTTAAAATTTCTCCTAAACTTAGAGTTGTCTTTGGAAAAACAGCACGTAGTTGCTGCCATCAGGAATGCCAATTTTTCATGCCCCGATTTTACCCAGGGAGATCAAATGACGAGCCCAGGCACACACAACTGACATGAGTTCACCTAATTTAGGAAGGGTTTTGGGGGTGATTGACATAATAAGGCAAACCTTCCAAGGAGCTGTGGCCACAGATGGAGCCTAAGATGTAAGAACTCCTTGAAAGAAACTTACTGTCTCGAGATCTGGGGCTTTTTCATCTTTGTAACACAGACACGGGGCAACACTATTGATATGAAACACTGTTATTTTTCACCAAGAGCTATATAGTTGTTGACGCAAGGGCTTGCTCAGGAATGTATGCAAG